>NW_010165856.1:0-3664 GCF_000695765.1 Mesitornis unicolor | reverse complement strand
GCTGTTGATAGAGACAAATACGTGATTCACTTCGTTAAGTCAGGCATCATTCCATTTTCTACTTAACTATATATACTTATGGAAACAGAGTGAAGTTGGAAAGAGGTCATAAAATGAAATGGTCTTTTTCTTCAGCGTGCACTAGGTCTGTACCTAGAGATCTCTGAGGGAACTCTACAAGGTATCTAATCACTCAACTCTTATACTATTGAATTTAGTGCTTTACTTGTTGACCCACAGCCATAATGAAAACCCATCTTTGAGAGTCTACTATTTGCCCATTAGCCGTAAGCTTTTATTTACAAATAAATAAATACATTATAAAAGAAATGATTGAAAAATAAGAGGGAATAGTTGGTTAGGTGTATACATAGCTGCTTGAAAAAGCGCATTATAGAAAGTGCATGACTAGGAAAAATATTTGCTAGGAATATAAGTAATAAGTATGTACTACTAAGTAATCATAAGTAT
The DNA here is from genome assembly GCF_000695765.1 of Mesitornis unicolor. NCBI lineage: Eukaryota > Metazoa > Chordata > Aves > Mesitornithiformes > Mesitornithidae > Mesitornis > Mesitornis unicolor. Next base: position 3,193 of record NW_010165856.1, on the reverse strand, counting down.
GTGACATGTAACAAGTACATGTTTTATCATTTATCTTTACACATAAAAAACCTTGTGCAGATAGCTTTTGAAGTTCTTTTTACTTGCATTTGGGAAATCTTTATAAATTATGCATGTTTTTTACTGAGGCACTTTGCTGTCATTCTTATACTTCATACCTATGCAAAAGGACCTGTTTTTCAAGCTTTGGATTACTGTAGACAACCTTTCAGGAATTCTAGGGCCAGATTTAAAGGATAAACAAATATGTATCAATGTGCATAACTTAAACTTTCACTTGCTTATTTGTGAAGATTAGAAATAAAGGTAGCAACGTCTGATGAAGCTAACTTAACCAACAGTAGACCTTGTTGTCTAATCACTTGTTTCAAAGATAAAATATGCAGTCTCCTTGAAATGTTTTTAAGAGGTTCCCTTTAAATATATAGCTCACTGAAAGTAAGAACTTTGGCTTCGGAAGGAATCAAAGTTCCCACAGACTTTACCATGGCAGAACAGAGATGGGCAAGCACATTGTTCCTGCTAAGCAGAAGGAAAAGCCTTGAGTATTGTACTTTCAAGGTTTTGACTCCTTGTGTTGGCAGTTTTAGTTGGGCTGAGGAGGAAGCAATGGGAGGACTGTGGTGGCTTGGGGATTTTTGTTTGTTTTATTTTGTTTTTCAGCAATATGAGCTGTATTATTTTCTCTCAATGGGCCTGGACTGATGGTACTTACCCTAACAACTTTTAATCTAAAGGCAGAGTGAGCACAATGACAGCAATCCATATCAAAGAAAACACCTGAGAAAAAAACACAATTCATTATGGTTTTGATTGAGGTGAGTGACTTCCTAAGAGTTTCAGGGCCTGGTAGTCATCTGATATCAGTCCATTTAGCATTAACTTGATGGGACTTGCACCTACTAGCAACAGATGGAGAGCCAAGCTATTTATACCTTTGCAGAGAGTACATTGCCTTTGGACAAGAGCTATTTCAATTCTGTGCTGGTAGAGGGTCTTAAGTGGCAGGGTCAGGTCATGGCTGGACCTCTTTGTATAATAGATAGCATACGTTTTCAAGTGAGAACCTCTAGCTTCAGGAACAGTTGGATAGTGTAGCTCCTTCTGGTCCACAGAGCTCAGATCCAGATGGATATCACATAGCTAGAGTCAATCTAGCATGATTTCTGTCTTCCTTTCAGTAGTGTTGCTTGGATGGAAATCCAACCGTTATGGTAATGAATAAATACATAAAATTTCTCCTGTTTCTGTAAGTCTACTTCATTCATCTGAATAGCACATCTGTTATCAATTGCCATTTTGTCCACTTCAGATCCCTAGAGGAAGAAATCATATATATTCTTACTATTAGGCTGATGACCAGCACCTTAATAGCATTTCAATGAAAATTAATAAATTTGGTGACCTACTAGCTTAATTTTGAAGAATCACACAAAAAGAATATTATAATGAGTTAGCAAACATACTATGTAAACAGCAATTACTATGGAGATATAACTGAGTTAAAGGTAAGGCATATTAGCTAAGTGCTTGTAGCCAAGATAATTCACAAAAGGCTTATGGGCTCTCCAGCTAATATTGCCCCAATTCATCATCTAAAGGAATTGTATTGACTTTTTAAACAAGGAACTATAGGTTGACAGGCAAATTACTAATTAATTTTATACCAAGGAGTCATAAATATTTTGTTGCATTTCTTTTTCTGGAGATTTGATTGTAACCAGCCATTTAGGCAGAATCTATGCTGCTCCTGAGGGACAGTAAAGGGAAGGTGGTAATCTAGTGTTTCCATGGTTTTGGGCTGCTGTAGTGGCAAAAACAGACCCTGCAATGGAGGCTGCTTCAACAGACTTCTAGCACTTTTCTGTGGTGTAACCTCCCCTAAGATGCTTTATGGCTTTTAGACTTTTTTATAGATGGGAGCAAATGGTTTAGCATGATCTGCTTATCTCAGATAGGGGTGTCAAAGGGCGCTTTTAAGGAAGCATTTGATAAATTATTTTTCAAATTAAAGAAAAATTTTGCCTCCAAAAGAGAGTGCCTGAGAGAAAAGGCCTCTTCATCCATTTACATATGTCAAAACCAGAGTAGGTCCAGTCTTCCACGTGTGCATTCCTAAAGATCAGAAGAAAAGTGAATGTCTCCTGTGCTCTAGGAGTCACTGAAGAGAAGCAGGTCCTTTTTGAATATGCTACTATAAGGAAACAATGAAGACAATTGGAAGTGTCTTCTTGGTCTTACCGAATGGTCTACTGAGAGTGTAAAGCTATAAGCAATTGCCTTCAGATCTGGATAATCCTCAAGCCATCTGGGAGCTATAAAAATCCACTTTCTGTCCTAATATGTAGCACTATTTGTCTTTTTCTTTTCCATTGCATGTCAGAAATAACTGCAAATAGTTACAACCAAGTGTAAGGGCAAATTCTTCCCACAGACAGTCACTTCATATTGATCTTGCTTGTTCAGCGAGATCCAGCAGCAGGACCGGTGAGTACTGCAGCCGGGTGCTAGCTCGGGGGAGAGAGGCGATTGCCACAGCGGCAAAATCACCGAAAAAACACCAAAAAAACCCAGGAGGGGACAGAGTGAGCAGCTCCCGACTCCCAGAAGCGGCAGCTCCCACGTGACAGCTGACGTAGGGGGGTGGTCCCAGCGGACACCGCAGCAGATTTAAACGGCCCTTAGGGAGCACCGCAACCCGGAGTGGGCAAACAGGTGCGGGTAGTGCTAATAAAACAGGGCAGTTTGAGAAGGCAGTTCAAGAGACTAGGGCACAGAGAGGGTGCTGGAAATCGACCAAAATAACCGAAGACCATGCTGGCCACTCGACGGAAACTGAAGGCTGCTCCAGGTCCTGCACCAGCCAGGACTGAGGCAGCTACCCAGATGGAGCCCCAGTGGACACATGGGGTCACCCAGGTACCTGGCTGCAGGGCATGCCCTGCTTTCTCACTGCAAATGACCACCAGTGGTGAATCAGCTTGTGGGAGCTGTGCCCAGGTGGAGGAACTTCTCTGTCTTGTTGCAGAGCTGAGGGAGGAGGTAACCAGGCTGAGAACCATTAGAGAGTGTGAGAGAGAGATAGACTACTGGTGTAACACCCTCTTGCAAGCTCAACAGGAACATGTGGCCACCAAGGCTGCGAGGCTGAGGAGAAGCACTATGAGGAATGGCAGCAGGTACCTGTCCGGCG
>NW_010165855.1:0-2547 GCF_000695765.1 Mesitornis unicolor | reverse complement strand
CAACCGAGCCATTCTGTGTGTGATTCTGTGAACGTAACAATGCTGTTCTGCAGGGGTGGTGGGGTCACCCCCTGCACCCCCAACCACATCCCACCTTCCCACCACATCCTAACACCATCCATGGGCATCGCAAACACCCACGGCATCAAAAAGCATCTTCCCCTTTCAGGAACTATCAAGTCAGTAAGTTATTCCTATATTCTTCATGTATTATTTATCAGTGGAAATTTCTCACAGAGGAAGTCAGAAATATCCCTTCATACTTCCCCACTATAGATAAAAACCTTGTTTTCCCACTACAGATAAAAACCTTACTCTTGTTCGAATTACAGAGCAGAAAACCCCTATTTTTCCAAGGTCTTACTTCAGCAATTCCCAACTTGGTAGGAAACTGAGGAAATAATTACATTATTTCTGCTAGGAAAGATTAAAAACCACTAAATAAGGAGAAAAATGGTATTAGCATAAGGCTAGTTAAAACTGAAACAACTTCCCAGCTTGCTTTCACTAAATCAAACACTGCGATTCTCGCAGAAATGCAGCTCTCTCGGATAGAAAATTGAATTCTGCCTTTCAGTCCCAGCAAAACCAGGGCAGGCAATTACCACAGCATCTCCTTGGACATCCCTCCAAAGGGAGCAGGTAGAAGACAAAATGTGAACGGCTTACTGGTAAATATAGCTCAGTACGTGGTAATTTGGCCCTGTGTATGATGAAAGTTTGAAAACTGAATATAAAATATAGAGAAATAGATAGATAGATCTACAGAAATAAACAGATCTATAGAAACGATAGATAGATCTATAGAGATAATAGATCTATAGAAATAGAACTATAGAGATTAAAAAAAATAAAGAAAAATTAATCTAACCACCCAAATCAAAGCAAAAAAGCCAAAAATCCAATCCCCAGCCAACCCTAAGCCACCCCTCTGACGTATTTTTGGGTAAATACAAATGTCTCCAGTGCTCTCCTCCTCCACCTCAGCAGGGAGCATCAGCAGAACGCATGGTCGCAGCTCAGCACCCGTAACAGAGCACCCCACTTATTCACTCCAAAACCAAAAATCTGAGGGACTCTTGAAGTATGGCAAATATAATATATGAATATAAGTGCCTTTTATACTGCACATATTTCAATTTCACTGTCTTGTCGTGTCGTATAATGAGGATTAAAGCACCTAATGCTCAGGACGATACAGATACTTAAATAATGAACAGCACCGGATAGAGCATCCTTGAGGAAATCAAATTAACCGCTTGAAGGCAACGTTAATCAGCGACACAGATCCTTAACCTTCGGAGCAGAACAGACCTTTGAGCAGTGACAACAACAAAAAGCCAACAAAAGCCTCTTCCTACCCCATTTTTTACATTTCTCCTTCAAGGGGACACCCAACACCTTGTCCTGGCACATCCCAAGGCCAACCTCGGTGCAGGGACAGTGGCATCTTCCCAGACCCATCCCACGCAGGTCCTGGCAGGGAAAAACCACCCGACTCCATGATGCTGATGGTAAAACCAGCCCCGAACTCCTCAAAACACGGCTGCTTCTCGCCTCAAGCAAATTAAAACACGATTTAAGGCTGCCAGCGCACCCGTAGCAAGCACTAAATCTGCCCATAGCACTGTCAGGGCGCATCCGACTCCGAATTACGACTTCCACTGCGGAGCAAAACGAGGCAAATTGACGTTTTACGAGGTTTAAAACGGGATAATTTAATACAGTTAAATTTTAAGGCTCTCCAAAGCAGAACCAACTGCTGACCCCGCCAGCGCCAAGTCCCAACGCACCGTATTTCAACTTATAATTTCCACCTCAGTAGCAAATAAGGGAGATTGCCGCTATACAAAGTCTAAAACCAGAGAATTCAGCACGGCTAAATTCTTCCTAAAGCATGAAAGAATGACAAGGTTTTATTACAAAGGGCTCTTATCACTCGATGGAGAAAGTCTTTTATGACTAAAGCTTTACTGGCTTTTCCGATATCAGCACTACACAAAGAACGCTGTTCTTGCAATTCAAGGCATTCTGGTGAGCAGAATTACATCCGTGCAAGAGCCTACGATAATTACAGCTGAATTCGTTAGGGTAATTATGCAGGAGGTCATGTTATGGAGGGCTACACGGATGGGGTTGGTTTTTGGGGGTGGGTGATGGGGTTTTTCTGTGGTTTGGGGGTTTATTTAACTGCTGTTTTTGCCGGGACAGCATCACCTCCATGGAGATCCCGTAAAGTTAAGTATAAAAAACTTTAGGGTTTTAAAGGCTACGTGGCTGGAAAATGCCATTTTCTAAATAAAATCCTAGTAAAAAATAAACACCAAGTTGGCAAAGCCAAGCAGCAGCAGCATCCCATGGACTTCTGAAGTGAAGCGCACCAAAAAAACCTGCAACTTTAGAGACGAGCGATCACAACCACAACCCTTAAATCACCACAAAGAGCCATCCTCTATAAAGAAACTGGAGTTGTAGCAGATACCCGTCCTCACAGGATGCCTAAAGCAAGGCGGGTGCAGTAACGCTGGCTCTAAATTATCCCTGCCA
>NW_010165854.1:0-22464 GCF_000695765.1 Mesitornis unicolor | reverse complement strand
TATTATATATTTTTATATATATATATAAAACAACTTGCAGAAAAGAGACTAGGAAAAAGATGTGGAAGACAGAATGTAGCTATAGACTAAAAAATCATCCTTTCTGCTCTCATGTGGCATTGTGCACATGTAAAAGTAATTTAAAAACACATTAATTTGAAGTTTCTGTAATTGTAACTACAAGTTATGAGTAACAGGCAAGTGTATACATATTACTATAACAATAATATGCTCAGATCATTTCTTATACTGTGTATTAAAAAAACCCCAACCAAAACACATCAAACTTTATGTGATTATTTGGAATGTGATAAAGGTTAGTCCATTAAACAGCACAGTATTATTTGTTCTGTTAAGAGAATAAACCTGTTGAACTGGAAGAAAGCAAATTTGTTCTTACTTATTTATATGATGGAGCTGTCTTAAATTAGTAGCCAACGAGACTCAGCTTTTTAAAGGAATGAATTTACTGGTGAAAAATGATGTGTGTTTTTTTTCCCTCTATGCCATGTTAACTTTATAGGCTAAATTGATTTCTTAGAATATCAGCAAGCCATGGTTAGACGAAACATTTCCCCCACTTCCCTGTTAGTTTGGAAAGTGCTAAATGGTGCAGTGCTACTTGGAGATCTTCAATGGTAATTCCTGCGACTAAAATAATAGTACTATATAGTACTATGTACTATAGTACATAGTCAGTTGTTAGAATTTTTTGGTTTTAATTGAAAATAATTTACTTTCTTTGTGAAAAATAATTCTGTCCTTTTTGTAAAGGAGAAGTACCACGTTGCTTGTTTTCCCATGTACTGCACTTTGTGTGTGTGTGTGTGTGTGTGTGTATGTGTGTATGAATGCATTTTTTTTTCTTGTTTAGCATTGGAGGCTGGAACATAGCATCTCGTGTTAAATAGTGTCCAATGTGAAGAATGGTATTTTACAGACTGTTTGTAGTATCACTTGAAATGGTTACACAGAATATAGGACTGTAGACAAATAGATCTTTTGTTACTTAATTTACTTTGCAGTAAATCAAGGATGTAAGGGAAATATGAATGTGCAGGTTCTCTTAACTATGCCTGTGAAACCCCACTGATGGCACTGGGTTGCTATCAGTGGGATTGCAGAGATGTAATTTGAGTATACTTAAGAAGTTGAATAGATGAAGCCAATAATGTCCCAGTGGTCCTTTGAATTTGGCCCCATGAAATTAATTTCCACCTCAGCTTGTACACAGAATAAATTAATTCATACAGACCCAGTACAGCTCTTCTATAATCTGTGTAATTGCTTGTTTATTCCAGCACCTGGTAGGTCTCTTTATCTCTGAACTTTTGTGCTCTGCAATATTAGCTTGTCTAAGGCTGTAAAATTAAAAGTTACTTAAGGATTTTATTGAGCTGAAGCGATTGTGTTTTCCAGCCATAGAGGGTTTGTTTACTTAGCAGTGATTCAACCCCACCCAGTTGTAAGGCCAGCCCAAGCTGTTATCGCACAATAGGACTTGGTGTTTGACCATAACTGCACGTCTCACTCAACAGGCAATCAGCATTTTAATTAGTGATTAAAGGAAAGTCATTGTACTCTAGCTGCTTTATCACAATAGCCTAATAATTTTGTGTTGAATAAATAGATAATGCAAAAGGGAAACCTCCCCTCATAATGTTGTTGTCATTGAGGGCTCTTTTACTCATTTGTGAATGTATTAAAACACACATGACATGAATAGAGGTAATTATAATTACTACAGGTTTTTTGGCAGATTAGCTGACATTTTTCCATTGTAAACCTTTCCCTTTATAATGCTACTCCAAAATGAATGCAGTATTTAAAAGTTCAGATAAAGGTAGAGTAGTGGTGGCTCTGGCTCACCAAGGTGTGTGGATATGAATGATTGATTTGCTGTGTGCATCACGGGAATTAGGTAACACGCATCATGGCTGTGATGTACTGTGTAATTGATGCAAGCCCTTTCATAGCATTCTGAGATTGAAATCAATATTTATTTGGAGTGCAACAAATGTAATAAGCAGCATTTCTTATGTAAGCATTAGTCTAGCTACATTTTTAGTTCGGTTTTGTAGAAGATCGTTCAGAAGTGACTGATACGTGTTTTGGTGTGGTTAAATAATTGGTTAAGAGGATACAAACAAGACATGGAAAACAATTCAGTCTGAAGCTATGAGTGCACAGAGTTCACGTATTCTCTTTATTACAAAATAATTGACACTTTATTCATAATTTTGTTTATTTACTACTACAAATATTCTTTCTCTGCATATCACAAAGATGAGACTTATGTGTCACTAAGCTTCTCTGTGCTTTCATCTGTGCTAACAGTGAATGTCAGTTATTGAAACAGGTAATAGTTTGGAGACAATTAAGAAAATCCTGCCTTCTATGTACCCAAGAGACAGTAAACAGGTTATTGCAAAACTATAGTGCTGTAAGTAAAATAAAATAAATTATTTACAGCAAGGATGCACCTTTGATGCTTGGGTTGACTTGGTATGAGGGTTTTCTGTTTCTTTTTTCTTTTGAATAAAACCATTGTAACTGGTAATGGACTCAGCCATTTCTAACTCAGAAATTATAGGGCATGGTAGCTAAAGGGACACTGTCAAATGGACTACTTTGGGTGCTTCACAAAGGATTTATATACCTGGTTTTGATTACTTAGAACAGGGAGTTTTGAGTGCAGTGCTGGTTGTCATTGATGCTTGTTTTGCTAAGCTGTTATGTTCAGGTATTAAGGTTCAGAGAGCTGTGAGGGCAGGGACTTTTCACGGTCCCATTGCTTCACGATGTGCTATTGAAGCATTACAGTTCTTGTTTTTGAGTCAACACCCACTCTATGCTCTCTTGATACACTCTTAGTAATCCTCTCTGCTGGCAACTTTGGCATATTGAAACAACAAGTTCACCCACACCTGACTTGATAAAAGGAGCTCTGAAATAGATGCAGTGGTAATTTGCCACTTCATTTTTAGAGGTGATGTTAAGCGGTTTTGCATGTTATGTGCTTGAATGTATGAGAAGTATTATGTGAATCATGTGAGGGACAGCTTTTGTGCACAGATTTTTTCATGTGTGTGGTTTTTTTTCTCCATTTTTCCCCTACTGCCTCCTCTAAAAGGCGATGTCCACAAACATTTAGACTTTTTTGGTGCTCCAATATGAGTTAACTGCTACTGATTTTTTTTTTTTCCCAAAGGAAATTATTAGTGGTATTGTGAGGCCTGAAATACAAACACATGTTGCTCTATAGGCTTGTTGAAGTACCCATGCAAATATCTTAAGGGCTCAGAGCAGAGAGGAAATTCAGTATTTGATGTAAAGACTGGATGGAGATATTCAAGGTCAGGCTTGATGGGGATCTGAGCAACCTGATCTGGTAACACTGTCCCTGCTTACTGCACTGGGGGTTGGATTAGATGATCTTTAAAGGTCCCTTCCAACCCAGTACATCTATAATTCTATGATGGCTACCCTGAGGGCTGTGGGTAGTAATGGAGACAGAGCAGGCCCACAAATTCTAGTTAAACTGGAGATAGAAAGGGAGGTTGTTGACTCCACACATATAGATTTAGAGATGTTGGCTTTCATTTACAGACTTTCTCTCATTAACTAGAAGTTTTTCAAAACTTCCCTTCAGTATGGAGACAGCCTAGACTACCTCCCTATTTTGTTCCATGGTAAGATGCAACTTTTAATTCATGTGTAAATAAATAATATGCTATGACTTGTGTTTTATTCTTTGCAGTAGGGTTTTTCAGGGAACAAAAAAAGTTTAACAAATCTGAGGTGTTTATAACCTGCTAATTTTTGAAACTTTAAAAAAACATTTTAGATGTATTTGTACTATATATCTTACTGGGAAAGACACACAGAACGGATGAGGTACCAGTGCTTAAAGTTGCTTACTGAGCCATAATCCCTCTTCCTCATACGTTTATATTCCCAACAACTGAATTATCTTGGTAAATGTCAAGTCCACACATAGGGTGCTCCCATAATTAGAGTACTGTTGAAATGTTAAATCCATATAACTGTATATAACAATATTCATGAGGTAAGTTACATAGCAGCATACTGAGTGATTGGTAGTTCACAAAGCAATGCTTTACAGCTTCCCAGTATAGAAAATGTTGGGTACAAATCTGAGCTTTACTTGTCAGTTCTAACAAAACCAGATCAATCAAAAGATACTGGCTTTACAGCTACAGACATCAGCTCATGTATGGAAGTATGTACATCCTAACCCAAACTCTCATTTTGCTTCTTCCACATATCTGCCTATCTGTTCTGCGTCAGATTTGACCAGAAGTCCATAGAGGCACGGGGAGGTGCCAGAGTAAAAATACTTCAAGTTCTTTACAGAAGAGCAAAAACCAGACTTGAAGTCAGTCTTAATAATTTTATGTTTGCTATCTAACTTACCTCTGTTCTTTTCACACACTATAGAAAAAACCCCAAGAAAAGAGAAGTCAAGTCTCTTGTGAGTGACACTCATAAATGTGAAGTGCAGTTATATGTCAGGCTTTTACATTGTCCTTGTTAGTGAAACAGTGATGGGTGGAGATTTTTGCTGTGTAATGACAGGGGTGAGTTGCTGTAGTCACTGCTACCACTGTAAAAGCATAATTCTAAAATACATGATACAAACAGTACTGAAACTTGTGATGCTAGTGTTTCCTGTAACACTTGTGATAGCAGTTGAGTGCTCTGTTGTGTCTAACTCTATCAGCTGTGCTCTGTCTCCGTCTTCCTAGTCTTGCCTTTAGCTGGACTAATGTCCCATGGGTAGAGTGAGTCAGGAGGGAAATGGGTAAGAGAAGAGCACTGCAGGAAGACATGGGCCTTTATTCCAAACTAGGAGTGCACAGCTGTTTTGGAAGTAGATAACATGGAAGATGTAGATCCTATATGCTTAAGAGTGAGAGGCAGAGAAGCTGGGGAAAGCAGTGGGAGTCATGTCTCTGTGCTGCACACCTCTGTGATGAAGACCCCCAGGCAGAGATCCTATACAGGTGATGCGTAGGTCACCGTTCCAGAATGACCAGATTGTGAGCTGGAAAGTCAAAGGGTGAAAGATCCCTGCTACGATGTGTGGTCCCCTGAATCCTCACTGACTTTTTTCCCCAGCCCAGTAAATTATCATATGACAACTATTCTTTTCAGTTGGTAGTTCATTTTCATATTGCTTAAAGGCTAAGAAATATCTCTGTGCTGCAGAAAGCAGCTGCACATCTGGGAGAGGTTTTAGTGTTGGTGGATTTACTTGCAGTCCAAGGCTCAGTTATCTCCCTCATGAACAGTGTGACAAGCTCATTTTTTTTAAGAAAAAAAGAAAATTGGTATGAAGCTTGGCATGATATTTGCAATGACTGTTAGCCAAACTATTGCAGAATTGCATATATTTCTCTATTTCTTTCTTTTGGCTTGAGGTTTTGATGTAACGAGCAACTCTTCCTGTAACACTATCTAAATAAAGCAAAGTCCTCCCTACTGTCATCGTTACTAGTATATTAGCTGTATTATATAATGTTATATGTGCATAATCAATACCTGTGAGAGCAAGATGGGCATTACATCATGAAGCTTTCCTAACAACGGAATTGCTAAACCAGTCATTTAAATGAGTTTTCCAATAACTGTTTTGTACCTTTTAATGCTGTAATCTCTTCTGGCAGATGGTAGTAAATATATGACTTTTATGCTTTTTATAATACTTTAAAAATTATCATAGAATCATTTCATTGGAAAATACCTTTAAGATCAAGTCCAGCCATAACCTGTCCACTACTAAACCATGTCTCTAAGCGCCTCATCTACCTGTCTTTGAAATACCTCCAGGGATGGTAACTCGACCATTTCCCTGAGCAGCCTGGGATCAAATGCCTCATAACCCTTGCAGTGAAGAAACTTTTCCTAATACCTAATCTAACCCTCCCCTGGTGCAACCTGAGGCCGTTTCCTCTCATCCTGCCACTTCTTAACTTGGGAGAAGAGACCGACCCCAACTCACTACAACCTCCTTTCAGGTAGTTGTAGAGGCAGTAAGGTTTCCTCTCAGTCTCCTCTTCTCCAGGCTAAACAACCCCAGTTCCCTCAGCCTCTCGTTTGACTTGTGCTCCAGACCCCTCACCAGCTGCTTTGCCCTTCTCTGGATATACTCCAGTGCTTCAATGTCTTTCTTGTAGTGAGGGGCCCAAAACCAAACAGAGTATTTGAGGTGTGGCCTCACCAGTGCTGAGTACAGCCCTTCTTGTAAATGGACATCACATTTCCAACCTCCAGTCAAGAGTCAGCCAGGGCTGCTGATAGATGATGGAAAGTGGCTTGATGAGCACCTCTGCCAGCTCCCTCAGTACCGTTGGGTGAATCTCATCCAGCCTTATAGACTTGTGTATGTGCAATTGGCCGAGCATGTTGCCAACCATTTCCCGTTGGATCATGGGAGATTTGTTCTGCTCCCCATCCCTGTCTTCTGGCTCAGGGGGCTGGGTACTCGGGAAACAGATGACCTTACTATTAAAGACTGAGGCATTAAGTATCTCAGCCTTACCCTTATCCTTTGTCACTATGGTTCCCCCTCCATCCAGTAAAGGATGGAGATTCTCCTTGGCCCTTGTTTTGTTGTTAATACAACTACAGAAACTTTATTTTTTTTTACTGTCTTTCACAGAATTAGTCAATTTAAGTTCTAGTTGAGCTTTAGCCCTTCTAGTTTCCTCCCTGCATGACCTTGCTTAATCCTTGTAGTCCTCCTGAGTTTCCTGCACATTCTTCCAAAGCTCATAGACTTTCCTCTTTTTTCTGAGATCCAGCAAAAGCTCTCTGTTCAGCCAGGCCAGTTTTCTTCCCCACAAGCTCATCTTTTGGCACATGGGGATCGCCTGCTCTTGTGCCTCCAGAATTTTCTTCTTGAAGAGTGTCCAGCCTTCTTCAGCTCCTTTGCCTGTCAGGACTGCCTCTCAAGAGACTCTGTGAACCAGCCTTCTAAATAGTCCGAAGTCTGCCCTCCAGAAATCCAAAGTGGTAGTTCTGCTGACTCCTCTCCTTGCTTCTCCAAGAATCGAGAATTTTGTCATTTCATGATCGCCTGTATCAAGCAGTATCATTATAGGTTTTAGCATAATGAGTCAAATGTCACTCTCCGTGCTTACCTGCTGGATGACACATGTGTGTATGTGTTTGTGTGTGTGTGTGTAGGATAGGTTTGTAGATTTTTTTTGTTGTTTTGTTTTGTTTTTTAAAAAAAAGTTGTTCACATGTGACTTAGGTACCAGTTAAATGGTGGCCTCCCTCCTCTGCAAATATTGGATAAGCGCAGACTTGTAGACTCCTGTTGCCCCTCCTTCCTGTTCTGGTCTTTTGTAATGTTGTTCCTCCTGTTGATTCTCAGCAGGAGTACACAACGTAGTGGCAATGCGCCAATCTGTTTTGGAGAATCTCCCAATTTGGAAGTGGGATGTTTGTTGTGATGTGGTGCATGCACTTCCTTCCTAAATTGTAAATAGATAACTCCTAACTAGCTGACTTGGCTAGTTCATGCTGGGGTTCGAATCTGTTATGTACCAACCTGGCTTGTAGTGCTTGGCTTGCTGTAAGGCAAAGGGATCCGTTTTCTTCAGCCTCTTAGTCAGTTTTTATGATTTCTCTTTTTCTAGCATATGATCACATTGACAGAAAACCGATTATACTTTTGGCACTGTAAGAAGGTAGCTGCAGAAATTTTTGCAGTTAACAGAATAAGATCTTGAGAACCCTTAAATTATGGAGATGTTATAGTGTTTTTTTAATAGGCAGCATTGTTGTTGTCAAGTCACAAGGCAATGTATATTTCCATGCACGGTGTTTTGTAGCAATCTCTACATATTAACTATTCAGAATCCTTTTGCAAACATGCAGATTTCCAGTAGTCCTTTCCCACTGTAATTATTAATGCAGCCACTACTTATCGCTGGTGCTATTATCCACAATTATCAACAATTAATAAACATGTTATCCTCCTAAGTTGAAACTTAAAAATGTACATTTCATTAATAAAAATAGGCCTATGAATGTTATAAAATATAAGCTATTTATAGTTCTATTAATAATACATAATACATAATTTTTTTTAAACATTAACACAAATGTTCCTAGCCACTTGTCATAGAAAAATGTTATTCTTCAGCTTTAGGTTATTACTATTGTTATAGAAGTCAGAGGACCTACTTGGAAACAAGGATTCTCTCTACTAAATGTATAAAGCACAACAGGAAAATACAGCCATGCATTCTAATGGAGCTGACATGATGCTAGTTAGTACTTCATGTCAGAACGCCTCCTCCTAGATCTAAGGCATAGACACAAATTAGTTTTACGACTAAACGTTTACAATATACAAACCAAAGTTGTTTGTTTGGGTTTTTTAGTGTACGTTTGAACAATTAACTGTGTTTATATATATTTTTTTTAATGAATTTGAAATTTTTTACTTGGATTCTGTCTACTTGGTTTGAGTTTAATAGAAGCCCGGGGTGGGGAGATTCCTTTTATTATATTTGATGTCTGTTGTCACTTTGGCTTCTCTGAAAAAGCATTTGTTGTCCCTTAAATCCAGCAGTCACTGTTAACGTTACTTCACTTGTAGTGTGCATTTTTGATGTGCTGCAAGTCCAGTAAGGTCTTTCGATATGTATTCTGCACAAACTTCTTCAGCACTTATTTTCAGATCGGAATTATCAGTCTTCTATAAAATATATTGTGCCTATGTTTGCGGAACCCTCTCTAATCCTCTAGTTTCCAATTTTACACACAGAGAGGTTTCATGTCATGAACACTGTGGCTGGGATAATGCTTTCAAGTTTTCTTAATGCTTATCATATTGTAAACTGCCAAATGGCATTATTTTTGGCAGGCAGTAATGCAACTTTCTAATAAAGTTTCAGAACTTCATAAGAAGTTCCATTTATTTGAAACGAAATCTGAAAGAGCATTAGTAATTTTGATGCAAGTCTGTGTGTTGACAGTCTTACCTGGTGTCAGAATATCCTGAGTCCAGCTTGGTTGGTTTGTGATTCTTGTGGTGGTGGTTGGTGTCTGTGTGTGTTGATATTTTTTGTGTGCGTGCGTGTTTTGTTTGTTTGTTTTTGAGAGGTTGTGGTATGCAGATTTGGTTTGGAGTTTGGGGGTTTTTGTGTGGATTTCCTTGTTTTGTTTGGTTTTTTCCATATTTGCTATTGTTTCAACTCCCTGTTAGAGATCTTTTAATTCATGGTATATTTCCAATGACAAGTGCAGACTGTAATTTTTGGAGCCAAACTGTGGATGCTTGTGGAGTTGACGATGGGTCCAATTCTTTGAGCTGGTTTCATGAATATATTTTGATGCAGAGATATTTCATTCAGGTGGTTGGTGTTTTTCATTTCACTGATTTAAACAGACTGGCCACAAGGCAAAGCTGCGAGCTGCCCAGTGTTGGTGAGAAAACAGTGCAGTGTGGAGAAATCAAAAAATCATCTATACATTGACTAGGCAGCGTGTGTGCATGTGAGCATTACATGGTTGACTTGCTAGACATCTTTTATATAGAACGTGTCATTTCTTACAGCCCATTTTTTGGTTCTTGTAATGTGCTGTATTACAAATACAGCATTGCTGTAGGCCTTCATAAAGCTGTGCCAGCCTTGTGCCAACTGTGCCTTCTCTTCAAGTGGTCTTGACTGTCTTTGTGAGTTATATGGCCTTTCAAGTACGCTTGATAAATGAAAGTCTGGAATTGTGTTTGTACTGCAGCTTAAAAATATGCATAATGTAAAGCTATTCAGACATAAGGAGTTGAACCTGCACATTGGGTTTCAGCCATTCAACCAAAGACAGAAAGATGATTGAATTCAGTCTTAAATTTTACAGAACTAAATTTAATGGTGAGCACAATCACACTCTGTGGTGATTGTTTTCAGTGCTGCTTTATTAAGTTATGTAATGGCAGGAGTTCAAACTCTGGAGTTTGTTGAAATGGCAGATTTAGAGGCCACGTTGGAACGCTTGTCAGTAACAAGTATATGGGCTTTCAAATTGCAGAGATTTTTACCTAGATATCACTGAAGCTTGTTATTTCTATTTAAATAGTTTGGAGGTTTTAGACTTAATACCCTGCTTCTTAAAAATGTTTTAAAATCTTGTTTTATTCCCCAAAGATTTGTTTTCTGCTGTTGCGATTAGATGATGACAGCTAGCTGGCTTTTAAAATTGATCAGGAAGTATTCTGGCAGTCATTCAGTGTTGTAATAGCACTTTAATGGATATGAGCTATTCACCCAGATCAGACTCAATGTCAAAACAGGCGAAAATACAGCTGTCACTCTGGACAAGAAGTTACACATATGCAAGCAGCTGCTAATAATACTGGAAAGGAAGCCTTCTAATAATGCTTTAAAGGTACATGCGTGTGTATGCATACATACTGCTTCTACATATGTAGATGCCTTATAAGAAACATGCTAGAGACGTTACTTTCTGGCCATGGATGTGCTTAGGAAAAAGAGAACAGTGGAACACATACTTTGACCTGTGAGGATGTTGCGATAAGTTCATTACGTGCTGGTGGGCTCCCAGGTCTTTTTGAACTAAGAAGCTTTGAATGATTAAATGCTAGGACTGTGGTGCTCAACAAAATGACAACTTTGTTGTGAATCCTCATTTAATGTGTGTGTTGTGCTGTTGGTGTCAGTGGAACTTTGGCCATGCATATAGGTCAAGAATATGGCTATGGGAATGTAGTGGCTTTTTAAAAGGCAGTTTTCTGTCAGAAAATGAATAACAGTATCTTAATGCTCATTTATAAGTTAGAAAAATTTTTTTCTCTTCTCCTCCTCTCCTTTACGTGTGTCCTGTGGTTTAAACTGGTTGCATATATGGATTATTTTAAGACCCCTTGATGTCAGAGAGGTAATTGGATAATCTCCATGTAAACAAAAGGATTCATGCTTTCCAACTGTGAAAAGCATATATAGCTATACATAGAGCTGATGTTTGATATAAATGAAAACTATTATTTCTAGGGATGGTATGTTTTCTTTCCTATTTGGAATTTAGGATGGAGATAATTAAATGTAGAGTACAGAAATAAATGCTTTGCTGTTTGGCTAAATAATGCTCATGAAAGTCAAGAAGCGGAGAGGTTGGGAAATACCTTGTACCCTTTTTTTAAGATGTAGTAAACCATCTCTTGCTCGCTATTGCCAAAGCTAATTGGATAGTGTACAGGTGATGGTAATGCCCTTGCTTGATTTTACTACTCTTGCTTGCATTAGCAGGTCTGGTGACTTAATTATGTCTTTTAAAGGAATTATTTATTTTTTATAGAGATTTAGCTTGATCTGTTTCCCAATGTTAAAAATATTTGTGAACTGGGATATGCAACTTTACAAGAAATGCAGGATATCCTCTGAATATATTAAACATGTTCACATAGCTCCCTAAGCTAAAGGGACAAATTCAGATGTTACAGGAGAGTATTTTGAAAAGGCTGTAAAATAGTAAGTCATTTATATTATGCTTATATAAAAATGTAAAGATTCTGTAATGAACTTTAAGAGTTAATCTATATATATATATACACACACATGTAATTATATTTCTGAGCTTTCTCTTTTTCTCGGACACACAAACATACACACTCCAAACTGCATTCAGCAAGTGTGGGGAGGATAAAACTGGCCAAAAAACTTGAGGATCAGCTCCTCTTTTGTGTGGCTTGGAGGCGTAGGAAGGATTATGAACAAGCCAGTGGAGGAGTCCATGCCTAAACTGAGAAGTCATCTGCTTTGACTGAGACATCTGAGACAGGGCTGTGCTTGGGGACAGCAAGTAGGAAAATGCGTGTCACCTTAGATCATTGAAGCACTGAGAGGGAGAGGAGTGGGAGTAGCCCACATGCAGTTCTTGTTGGCTAAAGCACTTCTATTTTTGTCTAATTTCTAAGCTACAGTGAAAATAAAAGTAAGCATTAGATAGTACTACATGTGACATGCATATCAGAAGCATGCACTTAAGAGACTCATTTCTGCTCCTCTTTAGACATGGAGGTTCTATATTAGTCTTGAAATTATGCCCATATAAACAGAATAAAGTTATGCTCTGTCTAAGCAGGTTTGTATCATGTATTGCTTGCTATATATGATGGACGTCATCTACCTTGTGCGGAGCATTTGACACTGTCCTACACAACATCCTTGTCTCTAAATTGGAGAGACATGGATTTAACAGATGGCAAACTCAGTGGATAGGAGCTGGCTGGATGGTTTCACTCAAAGAGCGGTGCTCAATGGCTCGATGTTAAAGTGGACATCAGTGAGGAGTGGTGTTCCTCAGAGGTCAGTACTGGGACCAGTGCTGATTAACATCTTTATCAGCAGCAAGGACAGTGGGATTGAGTGCACCCTCAGCGCATCTGCTGAGGACACCAAGCTGTGTGCTGCAGTCGACACGCTGGAGGGAAGGGATGCCATTCAGAGGGACCTTGACAGGCTGGAGAGGTGGGCCCCTGTGAACTGCATGAAGTTCAAGGTCAAGTGTAAGGTCCTAGGCGTGGGTTGGGACAATCACAAATGCAGGCTGGGCATTTGAGAAAATGGATTAAGAGCAGCACTGAGGAGAAGGAATTGGGGGTGTTGGTTGATGAGAAGCTCAACTTGAGTCAGCAATCACAGAACAGTAGGGTTGGAAGGGACCTCTGGAGATTGTCTGTATACTTGTAGCCCAGAAGGCCAACCACATCCTGGGTTGCATCAGAAGAAGTGTGGCCAGCAGATCAAGGGAGGTGATTCTCTTCCTCTACTTTTGTGAGACCCTACCTGAAGTACTGTGTCCAGCTCTGGGCCCCACAACATAAGAAGGACATGGACCTGTTGGAGCAAGCCTGGAGGAGGCCTAAGAATATGATCAGGGGGCTGGAGCACCTCCCTGGTGAGGCCAGTCTGAGAGAGTTGGGGTTTAGCCCAGAGAAGACTCTGGGGAGACATAGCAGCCTTGCTGTACTTAAAGGGGGCCTACAGGAAAGGTGGTCCTTTATCAGAGAGTGTAGTGATAGGATGAGGGGTAATGGTTTTAAACTGGAAGAGGGTAGATTTAGACTATATATTAGGAAGAAATTCTCTGCTGTGAGGGTAGTGAGACACTGGCACAGGTTGCCCAGGGAAGTTGCGAATGCCCCCTCTCTGGAAGTGTTCAAGGCCAGGTTGGACAGGGCTTGGAGCAACCTGGTCTAGGGCAAGGTGTCCCTGCCCATGGCAGGGATAATGGAACTAGGTGATCTTTAGGGTCCTTTCGCAAGCCAAGCCATTCTATGATATCTGAAAGCTAGACACCTGTTGCGTGCTTTTGTAATCTTCTCCTGGAAAAGAGTTACTTGCAAGCTTATATTTTAATGCTGCATTTTCTGAAAATGCTGAGTTTTTAAGTCTTTACAAAGTACAGTTCAGGAATTGTATTGTTTTAGCTATTTAAAATAGGAATCTCTTTGCTCTAGCAAAATTTTTAAAGATAAAATGAGCAATATGTTATTTAATCACAGATGCTGTGGGATTACTTACTGTTTGTTTTTTGTTCTGAAGTCAAACTAAAGCAGAAAAATTCTCTTTAAAAAAACTAACCAGAAAGAATGTTTACCTACCTGCAAATTGATTTTTATTTTTTTCCTCCACAATCATGTCTCCCGCTTCAAAATTGAAAATTTACTTTAAACAATAATACACGATTTTCAGCTTCCTAATGCTCCTTTTGTTTTCTGCCCTCTTGTTATTCCATGAAAGATTTACAGTGCCTATAACTGCTCAGCACATTGAGGAAAAAAATACACACCTCTGCTTTCCTTTGACTTACAGGCTTTTAGAGCTGGTTCCCACCATGATAACCACATATGGCTGTGGAATCAGGATCATGGCAGACTTGCAGCACAGGCATCTAATGACTTGCTGTGCCTGGTATAAATTGCTCAAACAGCATCCTTCCAGGTTTTCCTCTCAAGGGAGCAAATGCTTTAAAGAATGACCTTCCTCTGCCCCAGCATGTCAACCTGGAAAGTTTCTATTTGCTATTGAATTCTTGACAAGTAATAGGCAGTACTTAAACCTACTTAGGACATAAAATGTGAAAGATATGCTGCTTTTTTCCTTAACCAGTGTTGTTTTCTTTAATATCACATAAAAAGTATGTTGCTTGCATTTTGGATTTTTCTTTGCTTTTTTTTTTTCTTCCTAGTGCCAAGACATCCAAAAAGGCATTTTGTTTTTAAATGCCTCTTTTAAAACTAGAAGACCTAAAATATCTTTTTCAAACCCATTGTTCTCAACCTTCTCATCCTTGAATTATGCAATACTAAAGTGTTCATTCCCTCAGAACTGGAAGGACTAATAGCACCCTCTATGCTTTCAATAAATGACAATACTAAAAATACTCATTATCTTACAGTCCTTTTTCTGAAACATCAAATCCATGAGTGTTTTGCTCTAGCAGAAAACCAGTTAATTTTAAGTCATCATTAAGCAAGCAGACAGCAATTGAAGCACTGTCTCTGTGATCAGTTGTTCTGATATCCATTCTGAACTGAGTCTTGCTACTTTCACTCAGTGGAAATCCCAGAAGTTTTTTCATAAATGTTTTTCTTAGCGCAAAATTAGAAACTATTGTTAAGATTCAGGGGACAAAATGTCATTAGAAACCAGAAAGAATCCGTATCAGTTGTCCTCTTTTTTTTTAAACTGAGAAAAATAATGTGCAATTATGGCTAATTACATATAATCCTTAGTAATCCTCCGCAGAAAGTACAAACTGTCAGACCACACAGTTGTATTCAGGACTTGAGTTTCTTACGTGTGAATCTGAGGGGTGGGGTTTTGGTGGGGGTTTCTTTGTGTGTTGTTTTTGGTGTGTTAATATCTTCAGTTCAGTACTGACTTTTGAACAATCTTCTTGTGATTTAGTATGGAATGCTGGTTAAGAAGGTAATGGAAAAAAAAAGCTGAAAAAAAGTAATGAAAAATAACCAAAACTGGTTTTTGCCCTTGTTTAGAAAGAATAACGTTTGTGAAGTTTAAAAGTGAAAGATTTTCTCACTTGGGCAAATGGCTCATGTGAAAGGAACATCTGTGGACATTTCACAGATATATTTATTGTTTATATTTCTAGGGGCATATATTTGCTCCTTTTGTATTAGTCACAGCAGAGGTGGAATTGTTTCATTTTCAAACAAACTTTGAGACACTTAAATTTTTGTATAATTGAGATCTGTTGGCTTTTTGGTATCCTTGTTTTAAAAAAAACAAGAGACCGAAAAAAGCCACCACATAAGCCCTAAGCAGATTGCAAGTGGTGTGTATTAAGAGCCTGTGTCATAAAGGTGTGCTTCTGGCAAGTTTACTTCTCCTCTAGGGATTAAGTCGACTGTGCAGAAGCTCACTGTGTTTTAGGTCAATCTGTGAAAATGTCTAGTGTAGAACTGAAAGTTTCTATTCACGCCATTTACTCCAAATATTGTAGTTTGGATGAGATAGTTTCTGAAGTGGCTGAATGTTTTGGTAAAAGCATCTTACAAGTAGAAGATGCAATTTAATGCTTTGCACTTGATTGAGTTTCATTTTTTCAGGCTGTTGTTTCCATATAGTAAGTAAACGGCACTGCAGTTTATTTGAAACACACCCACCTGCCAGGCTTGCTTTGCTTTAAAAGCATGCATATTGTGTCCATAAAGGCTTGAATTTTTCTGGTTTGGTTTTTGTTTGGGTTTGGTTTTTTTTTCTTTCTATTTTTTCGTTATCCAGAGGAGGGGTTAATATTAATTAACACATGAGCAATACGACCATTTATCATTTTCATTGCAAGGGTCTAAGGCTGATCCTTTTATACTCAGTAAATATTAAAAAAAATTATAAGAGGTTAGAAAGACTCTTGAAGTTTAATTTGTCTATTTACCACCGTTATTCCCTGAGGCCTGTGTTTTATGCACACACCTTTCTAGCACATGCTTTACTGCTAATTGAACTTAACCTGAGCCCCTTTGCCTATCTTTTTTCTTTCTCATTCCCATCCCTCATACTCTTGAAGAGAAAACTATACTCAGATTTCAGGTTCCTTTAAATCTTTAATCAACTTTTTTTGACAGGTCATGTCAGTTAATGGGGTGATGGAGGACTTTGAGGGAATGGTAAAACTTTGTCCAAGTACTGAGAAATCCAAGATCTAGAAAATTTGGGGAATGCAACAGCTTCCTGCCCCTCTAGCCCATAGGCACAATAACCATTCCAGCTTATGGTAGGACTGGCACTCCTGCCACATGTTTTCCCTAGCCATAAACTGTGGGGTACAGCTGGTACAGCTGTTGCTGTTGTGTTTGAGGAACCCCCACTGCGGTGCCACATTACCTGTCGTGTTCTTTCTTTCCCAAGAAATATCCACAGCAAAGGATGGCACGAACCTTGCTGTGGTGTCTGCAAGCCTTGGGCTCGCCTTGAACTCAAATGAGAGCAGTGCTGCAGCCATACACTGTCCCTGCGTGCCAGCTGGTCTGTCCCAGATAAGCATACCTGCTATGCTGGTATTTGGGGTCTGTGAGGACTGGAGTGTATAAAACAGCGTGGACCTGTGCCACTGAGGTCACCGAACTTCCCATTAGACTTGGAATTGAAATTAGGCCTGGTGTATGATAGGCAGTCACTGTAGACTATATTAAATTACCATGTTTTGGTTTTGCTTAACTATTTGGGATTTACAGTCTGTTCCATATGGGTGGCTTGCAGGCTCTGTTGTCATAACTGCATGTTAAAATATTTAGTCTACAGTTGTCTTAATGATGTATTTGCTTGCTAAGGTCCTTGTCCACTGAAAAATAGCAATTCTCTGTCCAACTGTAAATTAAAAAATGACTTTATTTTGGCTACCAGTACTATCTGGGAATCCAGCAACAGATGTGAGACAAAAACCTATTGATGCTCGCGTTGTTCCATCTTAATGGGAAGAGGTAGCTCTGGTAGCACTGCGAGGCTAGAGAAATATCTGTCCTCTTGGCCTCTGTTCATGGAGCTGAATCTGCAGCTGCTCTACAGTTCATGGTCTTTAGGAAACAATTCTAAGCACCACCATGCTTCTGGGATGTTCCTGAGAGGAGCCACCACAGACAGTTTAACTATAGACCACGTATCAGAGGAGATAAGGATCGTATGATGCACAGTGTCAGCAGGGGTCTGTAGATCAAATAGCATTAGTAGGTTTTGACTTTGTCTGTAGCCAGCAGGTGCTAATCCGTTGAAGCTTCACTCAAGGCTGTGTAAGATTTCTATACATTTACAGCATAGCATTATGGAAGTTGAAGAATTATTGAGAAGTGGTAACTATGATGGAATTTTGCCGTGCCAGTTAATGGCATTTCCTTGTGGATCATTCTGCATGGAGAAGCTGATCTCTGCTATCACTTCAGTTTGTTAACCATGACCACTGTTTGAATTTTTTTTTCTCTTCATGCACAGCAGTCTCAGCTGTTTTGTGGCAGGCCAGTAGTACGCGCACACACTGCACTGCCACCTTTTGCCCTCCTCTGTCTTAGTGAGGGGCCCTTCTGCCCAGCTCCAGTGTGTAGCAGAGAGGAGCATCTGGCCCTTTGTGATTGGAAACTTGCTGGGTAACTGATTCCTTATGCAGAATTAAGGATGCTGAAATAGACCCTGATGACAGCAAAGCTTTCATGAGAGGGTTCAAGAAGTTGACATTGATGCCTTAGAACAGTTGAAAAGAAATAATGACGTGGAAGTGAACTAATATAAATAATTTAATAGGAAATCTCTGTGCAGTCTCAAATACAGTCCTCTTTTGTTCTGAAATATGTCAGTGTCTGGCTATTTTGCTAGTGTTATGGAGCCAGTATAAAGATCTAGAAAAGCTGTAAAATATTGTCACCAGCAGAATAGCAGAGTCGGAGCGTTTCAAAAGAACAGCAGTTTTTCGGAGAACAAATTTATGCAGAATAACACTGGGGGAGGGAACGAGCACTTCGTCCTTACAGGTCTTACCATTTTACCATTACCCTGTGTGCGGAGTATGTTTGGGAGTTGACACTTTTACAACACACTGGGCAAAAGTACTGGAAATTTGGTTTCCTGGTGGTGGGGAAAAAAAATTGAACAAGGCTAGCCTGTTATCCAAGTAACTTGAGAAATATTCCTCTAGTTAGGTTTAATGCTTTACTCATCAGAATGGATTAATTTTTTGATTTTTTTTTAATTAAAAACAAAAGGGAGGGAGGTGCAGAAGCTGGCCACTGCTACTAGGTGACAAAATATGAATAATCAACACTGTTTTACAAAACAGTTAAATAAGTTGCTAAAACCTTTGGCTGGAGTACTCAGGGTTATTTGGAATATGAGTTTGAAAAATGCACAATATGCAATTGTGCACCACCTTTTTGTATGTTTACTGTACCGAAGTGTTTGAAATATTTTGTCAGGAGCTGCTTTTTCTTTGCACTGAGCAAGCCTTTGTGTGTGTGTGTGTAGCTGGGAGGTTTTTGTGTACAGACTTTCCATCCTTTAGTTTTTGAAGACTTTTGGTTTAGGTTTATGTGGCTTAATGATGTTTTAATAAAATATTAGAATATCGTATACAGTTCTCTTCAGCAGCATGAATATTGTAACAAAGTACAGTTTCATTAGTAGACTTCGTCTATAACAATTTTCTGGGTTTGAGGTAACATTTGTATAAACTAAGCTGGAAGGCAATAGACCTGATCTTGTACAGGTTTTGATTTTGGTTTTTTTTGTTTTGGTTGGTTGGTTTGTTTTTCTTCCGGAGTCCTCTTCTGCTATCTGGTTGCAGTCTAATTTCCATTGTATTCACTCTGCGATAAAAATACTTAATGTCAGGAAGGAGATATTTACTGGAATACACGAGTCCAGAATTCATCATGATTCAGTGTGAAATCCGCTCGCCCTTTGCTCCCCACCCCCTCTTGAATTGGAATGAAATGTGCCTTAAACTGAAGTGAAATACATCACATGCAGCAACAGTGGGCCCTGGCTTCGCCTCTATTCCTGGTGTGAAATCGATACACTATCTTTCCTCCTGACCTGTTCTGTGACCTCCATTGCAGCTTTCATGCTGAACAGCAATTGCTTTGAACAGTCTGGGTCTGCCACAGCTCACAAATGATTCTCAGCTTCTGTCTAAAACTGGTGCTGATAACAAAGGCTTGATTTTAAATAATGCAGTTGTAGTCATCTTCTAATTATGAATTACATGAAAGTGCATGGTCTTCTATTATTAAACACTTTCAGTAGCGTGTACAGTGTGCACGCAGCCAGAGTAACTCCTCGCTGAGGAGACGCTGGAGTTCTGTTCCTGAATGTATCTGATAAAGTTTGTTGTTATGGAAGAGGAGAAATGTAGCAAATGCTTAAGACTCTTCATGCTCTTTTTAAGTGGGCTCACATTTTTCTTTGACTTTATCACTGGCTAATAGGGTATAATTATTTATTTTATTTACTAAGATTTGAATTTTCAAAGGAAAAAGCATTGGGCGATGTGTGCATTCAAAGGAAGGGCACTGTTTCTTGAACTGAGAGGTTTTAAAGCTGTTGGAAAACCTAAGGAAAACCCAATCTTTTGCTTAAAAAGAAAAAAAAATCAAAACAAAGAGGAAAACACGTTTTGCATTCCTGATTACTAGCTAATAGCGATTCAGGAAATAAAAGCATTTTGAAGATTTATTTCTTTCTTTATTTTTGAGTGTGATTTACCAGAGGATTAGTGAAGGCAAAGATGAATTGAAGATATAATGGGCATTTATGCTTGCACCAAGAAGTCTATTGTGTTATTAGCTAGATTACTTTAATAGCCTTTACTGGCTTTGAAATCAAGAAGCTGCATGAACTGCTGGATAAGCATTCATTTTTCCAAAATTTTGTGGTAGGAAATAGGATATATGTAGATTTCTGTTATGAAATTAGTGTCTTTTAATGGAGTATTCCTCTACTGGTTTTCTCCCTCAAACAAAAATGTAACTGTAGCAATTTTGGCATCATGATTAAAGTAAAAATCAGCTTTCAACATAATATAGCTTACAAAGCAATGCTAAACCCTGTAATGATGAATGTACTGTCTGGATTTCACTTATTTATGAAACTGTTTACAATGAAATTAGTAAGAGATAATATTGATCTATATATAAATTTTAAAAATACTTAGCGATATAAATAATCTAATTCTTTTATTGCTCCTTCAAGTATTCATTCCAGCTGTTACCCGCTTAGATTTCTTATATCATCAGAATCTGGGAAGAGAGAGATGTATAATAATGGTGTCTGTATAATACAAAGAACCATAAGAGTGGCCATGAATTGCTGGTGTCACGCTAAGTAGTATGTTACTGAAATAATATCCGTTTTTGAAGTGATACCTGTTTGGAACATTCTCTGGTGATCTTTATAGCATTAGAGTTTTACCATTACTGTCACCTTTATTTGGAGAACTTATGGTCTGTAAAACTTGCTGCATTTCCAGAATGCAATCATATCATATCATATTGTAATGCAGGGACTCAAGACACACTTATCAATGCAGTATTAAAAACAAAACAAAAAAACCCAAACCAAAACAAAAACCACCACCAAAACAAACCAAACCAACCACCCCCGCCCCCCAACAAAAAGACCAAATGCATGAAAACCAACCAAGAACAAAAAAAGTGAAACTGTTTTAAGAATTCCCTTAAAACATTCCTAAATGGGCTCATAAGGATCAGATAACTGGGAATCAAAAGTAAAATAAACAGGTGGTGCTGCTGGGAAGCTTTTTTTATTCTTCTCCCCTTCTAAGCAAGTTGAAATGCTTCTTAAAAACGTAAAAAAAGTTCTACTGCATTTTTCTTCAAGACTTTCAGTGTCACCAGCTGTTTTCTCTCCATTAATACATTTGGATTGCCTTACATTTTCACACATTGTTCACAAAGAGGTGCATTTCAAAAAAGATGCCTTTCAGAATAGGTCCAAGTCAGCAATAGGCAATGAGGTGTTTGTGTATTTGAGCACTAGTTACTGAGACCACTTATTCCTTAACATCAGCACCATCCTCTTTGGCTGCTACATGACATGTATGGTTTCCTGTACAACTACAGGCTTATTTGCATTAATTTTAGACTGATCTCTTAGGTTTTTTTTTTTAAAGTTATTTAAAATGTGTTGTATTCTAAACAGGGATGAAGTAGCATAATCCAATATATTCAGCTCAACGTAATATTAAAGAATAGATATAATAGATGTACGTGTGTGAATGGTGTCCCAACACATTTGTGCACACGTAGTGCTGCAGACAAAAGTTCAGCATCTGTAAAAACTTAGGCTCCAAGTAAGCAAAGGGAAAATAAGTAGCTCATATTTCCATGTTGGTGCCTGTTTCTTTGTAAACACAGTCTTAGCTGAATATAATCTTCCTGTGAGAGTATTTTGTAATGAATTGCCACACAGTGGTTCAAGACCTGTTCTTGTCATTCAGAAGTTCAAGATCAATAATAGGGATCTTCTATTCATCGGAATAATCAGTTTTAATGGTGAGGGATTTATAAGACTGTATAGTACTTGAAATCTTTTTGAAGCAGCACAATAGTCTGCTAACCTAAAAATAAAGTGGAGAGTATTTCTCACTTTTCCTTTCATGGAATATTCCCAAACAGCATTTCCCAAACATTTTATTAAAGGTAAATTCCCTTAGCCAGAGGCTTTTTTATTATTATTATGAACATGAGCGAGTAATATGGTGTATGTTTCCTCCAATGAATTGCTGTGTAACAAGACTTGATGCTAATTCTACCTTTCCCAAAATCTGATATCAAGCAATTTATCTTCCAAATAATACTCCTGGGTACTAAACCTGAAATGTTTTGGCTTCAGCCCAAGTCAAACTTCAGGAAGCTTATTCTCAGGACCGTATTCCCTACCTCTGTAAATTTAATTGTTATAATGAATAGAATACATGTGTCAGGATATTACTTATGAGTTTTATCTGTTTACTATTTGTTCCTGAAAACAGAAATATTAAAATGACAGCGTGAAGCTCACATAAAAGTTTTGGAGGAAAATTTTCAGGGTTTTTTTTCTTTTTATTTTTTAAAGAAGAGAGAGGAGGGGAAAAAAAAAGATACAAACCTGCTAAACTGCACAAATCTTATCCCCTCATCTGAGGGGTTTGAAAAACTTTATAGTGACATGTAGTAGGAAAAATGTTTGCCCTTGTGTTCTGCAGAGCTCTGCATAAGACCTCTCCACATCATGCTGTCCTAGGAGATCCTGTCAGTGGAAATGGATGAATAGTAACTATGTAAATCCACAGCAAAAAATACTGTATAAACTAGAGCACTGAGGACTTTGAACCTGTGGGGGCAGGTGTTATAGCATCAGCAGCTATTTTTTGTGAGGGTTCCCCTCTGCGCCCCCC
>NW_010165853.1:0-425 GCF_000695765.1 Mesitornis unicolor | reverse complement strand
AAGGTTTTTCTAGATCTGGGAGGCTTAATACGGGTGCTTGTATTAATGCTCTTTTTATTCCCTCGAATTTCTGGTTATCTTCGGTAAACCACCCACTTAAGTTGGTTATTAGTTAATTTTTCGTATAGGAATTTTACTTTTTCACTATATTTTTCAAGCCATGGTCTACAATATCCTAATAATCCCAGTATTTGCCAAACCTCCTTTTTAGTTTGTGGGGGTCTCAAGGATAGAATCTCAGATACTCTGTCAGGATCTAGCTTTTTCCTTCCCTTGCTCAGCCAATGTCCTAAGTATTTTACTTCCTGTTTTACAAACTGTAGCTTTGATCGGGACACCTTCAATCCCTTCTCCCCTAGGAAATTTAATAACTTAATGGTGGCCTCTCAGGTCCCCCCTTCAGTTTCTCCTGCTACTAATAAATC
>NW_010165852.1:0-1580 GCF_000695765.1 Mesitornis unicolor | reverse complement strand
AATAAATATATATAAAAATATATGTATTTTCATCTAGGAAAGCTTTTAGAAGTACCTGAAGCCCTCTGTGAGAAGCGGATCCAAAAATAAGATCTCTTCCCATAGGCTCCATCCTGGTTCGGCTCCCACAGGAGGACCAAGGCTGGCAGACCCGTGCTGACGCGTGCTGACACGCGGGGTGGTGACATCCGCAGTCAGGCTGTAGCTTGACATGAGAGCCACGACCTGACAGGACACATCAGCTCAAGATGCAGCCGCTGGAGTCTGAAAAACACGGTTTTCTCTTTGCTCTGCAGCTCTGATGAAAGCTTCCCTTGCAGAAATTGCCCATCAGGAGCTCCCCGCCTCGGCTCTTGGTTGACTTTAACCAGCGGGCTCGGGCGCAGCTCTTCAGAGAGAAACACGATGCGGCTTTTGACATTTCATGCTGTGCCTTCCTATTTCAATACCCAGGACACTGATGATATTTTCCTGAGGAAAATACATGCAAGCGAACGTAAAACTTGTTAAAGTGAAAAATCAAAAGTCTTTGGTGTGCCACGCAGCCTTGTCTCACCAAAGCACCAGTGAACCAAAGTACCTTCTCCATTCCCAACCTGCAAACCTTCACATGGAGGATCCTCTTTAAATTAAGCCTATTTTGTAGCATCCCTCATGAGCAGCCACTTCCATTCCATCAGTTTGTGAAGGAGACTAAAGAGATGCAATTTGCATCCCAAAGAGTCCTGAGCTAAATCAAAGAGATCTATACGATAACTTGCAGGTGGTTGGGTTGTGTTATGTTGCTAATTATCAGTAGCTAAGGTTGTCTTCATTAATGACCAACAGAGATGCAATTTGCATCCCAAAGAGTCCTGAGCTAAATCAAAGAGATCTATACGATAACTTGCAGGTGATGGGTTGTGTTGTGTTGTGTTGCTAATTGTCAGTAGCTAAGGTGACCAACATAAAAAATGAAGGCTGCCATCAAGGATTTCTCTCCACTTTCTTGGTGGCAGCTGTGTTGTGTTGCTAATTGTCAGTAGCTAAGATGACCAACATAAAAAATGAAGGCTGCCATCAAGGATTTATTTCTCTCCACTTTCTGGGTGGCAGCTTCAAAGATTAACAAAAGCCCAAGAGCAGCTGATGGCGTTGGTTACCCTGCACTGAGGCAAAGAGATTTATAGAGAAAAGGCATCTGAGCAGCTTTGAACACTGACATTGGCCAAGGGTAAAGTGAGAACAAAAATATTTTACTCAGTGGTGACCCAGAAACTCAACCCAACGATCAGACACAGCAAAACTCCTGACCTCATCTCTTAAATTTACCTTTCCAAAGGAAGATTTGATGACATCCAAGACTGGTTATGGTTGAATATGATCACAGACATCGCTGGCTCTTTCCTGGCTAAACCACGTGGAGCTAGGGAAGAATACCTGTTCTAAACGACCAAATGACACAAAAGTCAATCACATTGACATCCCCATCATTGGGGCTAGAAAATACTCACGGGTAAACACTACACAGACCAATCTCACCAAATTCAGTGCTAGGATTTTACACCTTCAACTGTTTTTTCCTGCTTATGAAGACCACA
>NW_010165851.1:0-4368 GCF_000695765.1 Mesitornis unicolor | reverse complement strand
TCCCTTCTAACCTCTACCATTCTGTGATTCTGTTATGGTACCAGCTTGACCTTGAACAGCAGCTTAACATCCGCACAGCCTCTATTTCACTCTTCCCCCACTGCAGGATGAAGGGAGAGAATTAGAAGAGAGAGGCAATAAAAGGAAGGCATGAAAACTCATGAACTGAGATAAAGGCAAATTAATAGGTGAAGTAAAACTTAGCATGAAAGCAAAGCAAAAAGGAATTCATTCACTGCTTCCCATCAGCAGTTTGTCCACTTCCTGGAAAGCAGAGTCTCAGAATGCCTAACGGTTTCTTTGGAAGACAAATGTCATAACCACAAATGTTCTCCTTTCCTACTCTTTTCCTTGAGCTGTATGTCTGAGCATGATCCCTTCGGTCAGTTTGAGTCACTTGTACTGGCTGTGTCTCTTCTCAGCTTCCTGCACACCTCCCACTTGATGGGAGCAGAGTGGAAAAACATCAAGCCCACTTGATGGGGAGCAGAGTGGAAAAACAGAAGGGCCTAGAGGCTGCAAAATGAATGCTCAGCAAGAGTCAAAACATCAGTGTGTTATCAACACTATTTTAGTCACAAGTCTAAAACACAGTGCCATAGAGGCTGCTGTGAAAACAATTGCCATTATCCCAGCCAGAATGAGTACAAATATCTGCAAAAATTCACAGCAAAATGCTGAGACATCCCATAATCTCAGTGTGTATCATAGTTATGAACACCCCTGGAAACTGTGGGTTATTAGTGTGTTGTCCAACATATCACTACTACTTCCACTGAATTAAATCTTATACAATTAAGGTGTTCTGGAAGTTCACATTAAAACTTGTCAAATAAGAGAATCCTCTGCCTATAAAGTAAGCTTATGGAAGTTAATCGTATAGAGTAAGAGCAGTAATTTTACAGGTTAAAAAATATTGCCCTTGCTTTCTAGATATCATACTTCAGCAAAACATCTGTATGCCTAAATTGATAGAAACCTCTGACTTTTACCTGAGAATCATTAATATCTCAGTGGAAAGAATTTTACATCTACTGGCTTCAAATATTACCCTAAAGAAAGTTGTAGTGGCATTGACTGTCTGAGAGTGGATGATTTCCTTAGCTTCTTATTCATTATGTTGTCTGGTTAAAAAAACATCACCAGACATGCAAATCAAGATTTCTCATGAAACCTGCCAATACAACCAACAAATAAGTGTATTGAAGAAGAACTAATAAAGCTGAAAAATGTTACACTTATCAAGTTGCTATACACAAACATGTAATAGAAAATGTAAAATCTTGTATTAAAAACATCCTGTTATAATGTAGTATCAACTGCATTGGACAGAAAGCAAATATTTCATAGCAAGCATAAAAATCTAAGTATTATAATTTGTTCAAGGATCAAAGCTTACATTTGCAAAGGTGTTTGAAACACTGTTCTGTATGATTGTTTTAACTGTCGCTTACACTTGACAGCGGTTACCCATTCTCTGTAAAATTTAAAAAAAATAATGTGAAACTTTTCATCCGAGCATTTTTTTAACGTAGGAGAAAAGTAGTTTAGCTTTAAAGTAAGAACAGAACTCAGATAAAGACTGTAAGTGTGAGATTCAGCTGTGAGAATCTGCCTTTTTAAAATCAAGTGTCTCATAATCTGTCTGTGAAGAACTGAGAAGGAAATAGCAAGATGATTGAAGGACTTAGAAGGTAACTTTGTCTTGCTATCTTTTTTTTTGTTTTGATTTAAATTTCTGGGTTGTTTTTGTGGTTTGTTTGTTTGTTTGTTTGTTTTAATGTAATATTTTTAAGGAAAATGTACCTGTTTTAAGACAGCTGATTTTTCTGATTTCTGGTTTCTCTTTCCTGTGTACTTCAGCAATAAAATTGTTAATCTGCACAGCATGGTTTGCATGTTGTCAGATTCTTACTGATGAAAGATTACTGCAATATGGACATGGCCACAGAAGTGAAGTATTGTCTCTCATTTGGAACTCAAACCTAATACTCTTAACATAATCTAGCCAGATCTTCAATATAAAAAAGAGATTCTTGATTCTGCAGCATTCTGACAGTTTAGAGATTTTTAGACTATCTACTCTGCCTTTCTTAGAAGACCGTGTCTGCATTTAGAGAAAAACCCTTAGCAGACACCAAGTCAACCATGCAATCCCTGTGGCACTGTTTGTAACACCATAAAAGAGAGATGTAGGTTGGAATCCCCATTTCATACTATCTTGCAGTGAGAATTTGAAAGCTACTTTCGTTTAATCTCATGGGAGGAATTACTATTTGAGAATCACAGAATCACAGATTCTATAGATCTGACTCTTAACTTAAGATCTGATTCTTAATTTCCTGAATATAATTCCATCAAGTTATGGACACTTCCAACCATTTGTACATTATAACAGTAGAAAATAAGTAGTGAAAAAGTGAGAAAATATGACAGTTACATTGAAGGCTGGAAGCCTGACATAGCTATTTGTGTCTCTTTTTATCTAACTCAAATGGTATAGTTAATCTCCGATCCTGCAAAGTGTTCCATCTGGCTGGAAGGCACTGTGTCCTTGCAGAGCCCTGCTGAAGTTAGTGGGGTTCACATGCCAGGAGCAGCTTGCAGGGCAGGGATAATTGTAAAAATTAATAACTGGATTCCATTACACAAGCATGTGTGTCAACCCAGCTCTATTACTGTTTTATAATTAAATGATCTTTTTCCAGCTTTAACAATTTGCACAACTCTCAGAGTAACACTTCTACACAGATCTGCGAAACACAACACTGAGAGCTCCTCTAAAATGCATAAAGCATATGGCACAGTTCTATGATTGTGTTATGTAGCAGGAGCCTTGGAAATTTTCAAAGATCAAGAACTAAGGGAGGGAATAAGTTAAACATTGCAAACATTTAATAGGTAAGTGGTGTGCTCCTAGAAAACAAACAGTAACATTAATAGAAATGTCAATGTAATGTAACAGGGAAGATGAAGTAATCTTGGGCAACTAATTTTGATATTATTATTTTTCCTGATTTAAAGAAATACAATCTATAGAATATTATTTGTATCTCCATTTCCCAGCAGAGTTTTTTATGTTGATTTCTGGCTGAAGAAAATGAAAATCTATAGAAAATTTCTATATATAAGTGTACAATTAAGAATGAACATTATTTTTATTACTGAAAATGATTAACAGACCCCAGAGAATTTGGAAGAGCATTGCTCCTATTTAGAAAGCTGGGATTCAGCTGCACTAATGCTAATAGATGTTTCCTGTGACCTGTTATTCTGACTCTGTTGCCAATCAACAGCCTCAAGGGGAATCAGCCTAGATGGATTGAGTGTAGATCTGTGGGGCTTGATCTCAAATGACTCTTGTCCTCCATATTTACTGGTATGTTCATGAGATATACACAGTTCAGTCTCTTTCCAGCTCCTTTTATTTTTCTGTCTTTGGAGGACAGTCACTCCATCATTATATACTGTAACTGTTAATTTCTTGCATATAAAAACCAAGTAAGAACATACTTTTTGATTGCAAGGAGCCTCTGGGACTGTGGTATCAGAGGAAAGGAACAGTTTCACCAACAACTGCTGGCAGGAGAGGCACAGCTTTGCTTCTCATGAGAGTAAAACTCTGAGAAAACCAATTAACTTGCATCTCTGTTCCATGCTAAACACCGGAGGAATCACAGAGCTTCTCCAGGTGTTCCATAAGTGATAAAGAGTTCCATGCAGTTTGCTATACTGACAATAAGGAGGTGAAGAAGAAAGAAGAAAAAAGAGCTAATTAAACTTTAAACTAGATTTGAAGGGGGGACGGGGAAAAGGGGATATAACACAACTCGCTAGCCATGAGCCTGGGGGTGGAGTGCCAACATGTGTGGGATGGTGTGCTAGTGAGACTCTTCGGACCACCGTCCCAGTGGAGGTAGGGGATGGAGTTCCATGCAGCAACCAAGGTGCAAGGGTCACTGATGGGTTAGTAACCATGTAAGTCCCTGAAAATGGCTTGGCAGAAATTAGGACTTCTCCCTGTTGTCCTGGTTTGAGCTAAATAGAACTAATTTTCTATTTAGTGATTTTACTTTTCAGCTCAGTCTCTTTTAAGTGACTGAACTTGCTGAAAACTGGCAGCATGTTTTTCCCAAACAGCGCTGCTAGAAGATATGCTCAAGGTCAGTCGTCTCATCCTGGGTGGTGTGTCTGCGCCTACAGGGGGAGAAACGGACCCAAAACTGACCAACGAGGTATTCCATCCCACATACGTCATACTCAGTATAAAAACTGAGAGATCACGAGGGTCTTGCCCCTTTTTGTGCTTTTGCTTTTTCCACCATTCCTTCCAACTCGACCCTTCCATCCATCTCGATCCTGCAAAGG
>NW_010165850.1:0-4245 GCF_000695765.1 Mesitornis unicolor | reverse complement strand
CAACCCAACACATTCTGTGATTCTATGACATCCCAAGATTTAAAAGTATATCTCTATAATATTAACTATCATTAATGATGCATATACTACAGTTAGCAATTGATTCTTAGCACTGTAATTAATTATTGTGATTCTCACCAAGAAGGCGTCCCTGCTTGGAGGGGTAGAGATGTCCATCGACCCATCCGAAAGCTGGTGTTCTCACCATCCTTCACCCCAAAACGGGGGATTCTAAATGCCAGATTTATACTCTTGGCGAGGTGGGACTTAAGTCAATTCTTGCGTATTGGTTGGCCCTTAACCAGGCTCGTTATGTGTTCGATCAAGGGCTTAATCTCTGCCTCCACAAAGTCAAGTGGCAGAAAAAAAAAGAGATACCTATTAATACTTCTCTCTGAGGGGGAGCAGGTTTGCCTTCGTGCGTGTGTTCAGTCTCTCCTCACACCAGAAATGCCTCCGTGTCTCTATCGCTGAGCTGTCGAGGACGACGTGGAGAGAACAGCAGCTCTCCCTGAGGACCACTACAACCTCTTCAATTAGGCACTGTTAATGATGCATCTCCTGCTTCTAGATGCTCTTTAGGATACCTATTAAATAATAATTTGCTATCTGGTTCTGTAGCACTGCAAAAGTGGTGTTGAGCACTTAACAGATATTCATGATCTTTGACTTTGCTGGGAGCGGGAGACAGTGTGATACACAGCTCATAGACAGGGGTCTCAAAAGTGCCTAAACCTTAAAGAGCTTTTGAGGATTGGTTAGACCGAGGTAACCTGCACACAACAGGGCTGAGGACTTGAATTGGAGGTGGAAAAGCTGTTTTCAAATAGCTCATGGCGCAGGTTTAAAGGCCCGGCCTCGAAATCTGTGTGATGACAGGAGATGTTGCACACAGGTGTGGGTGAGGAGACACATTGCAAGCTGCTGGAAAACATCCTGAGTTATTTCTGAGTGCTGTGGTCGCTGTGGAAGGTGAGACTTGGGAGCACTTCGGTGTTTCCTTTGGAGGCTTCTGAATCTCTTTGTACG
This sequence comes from Mesitornis unicolor, assembly GCF_000695765.1. NCBI lineage: Eukaryota > Metazoa > Chordata > Aves > Mesitornithiformes > Mesitornithidae > Mesitornis > Mesitornis unicolor. Next base: position 3,216 of record NW_010165850.1, on the reverse strand, counting down.
TTGCTGTGAGCATCTGGTGAGCCAGGACAGGACACCAGGCTCTGTGCTCATAGCCCTACTTTTCTATTCCGTTTTCCTATCAGCGATATCTTTGACTGTCTCGCTTTAAAAACATCCATTAATCTTAGATGCTGCAGGTTTCAGGGTATTGGATTCAAACATCAGCAGGGAAGCCGTTCATTTTAAGCAACATCTTACAAATCAGATCTCTTTAAGCTGTGCTTTCGTGAGCACCCAGAAATAAAATGAGATAAAATCAGCAGTGGCAGCTTGTGATATTTTTCATCTCGAGTTGCCTCGTAGCTGAGCATCGGGATATTTTGTAGACTAGGAGCAGGAGAGTGAATACTCTCAGCACTGGTGCATTCAGTCTGTGTGGCTGTCGGAGAAAGAAACAGCTGCTGAGAGCAGTCTCTTGCCAAGTTTCGGTTTCCTTTACGGTCTCCAGTGCTTTTTGAGGCTGCAGCCAGGAAGCACCTGGCTGTTAATCCTCTTAAAGGCATCGGTGTCTCTTTAGGAGGAGCAGCCTGCAAGAAGCTCGGTGCTGCGACCTTCTCCTGGCGCACAGCAGTAGTTAAACCCCAAAACTTTTCCAAAATCTCAGTGTCCTCCTCATTGACCAGGATAAGAACAACAAATCACCACTGGCAGCCCAACCGCAGCCTGGGGCGCACCACAACGACTCAAATATCGCGTTTTGTTTCCTTCCTATTTCTCTTTTGTTGGCCAGCACAAATATCTCCCATGAAATTCATTCTGCAGCTGTGTTGCTGTGTAACACGTGTCTGCTGTGTCACATAGCCGAGGATTCTTGATCTGGGAAATGGTTCTGCAGACCGTATCTTTTTCTAGAAGCTGACGGAGGTGTTGGACGTACCCTGACAGCGCCCAGATTATGTGGATCTTATCTTGGTCTTTCTGTTGACCTCCATAGGTTGCCCGAGAAGCAGGACAAGTAGAGAAGTAGTAAGCTCATAAGTCTGTGAGGAACCCTGTGGAAACAACTACCACCTTAGACAACCTCTTGGCTCCTTGTTAGCTCCGTTAGGAGCACAGAATCACAGAATATGAGGAGTTGGAAGGGACCTGGAAAGCTCCCCCAGTGCAACCCCTGCCAGAGCAGGATCACCAGAGCAGTCACACAGGAACACCTCAGGGCTTTGGGTGTCTCCAGACAAGGAGACTCCACAACCTCTCTGGGCAGCCTGGGCCATGCTCTGCACCCTCACACTGACAAAGTTTGGCCTCATCTTCAGCTTGAACCTCCTGTGCTCCAGCTTGGGACCATTGCCCCTTGTCCTGGCATTGGACATCCCAGAGCAGAGCCTGGCTCCTTCCTCCTGACACTCGCCCTTTCCAAATGGATCCCCAGGAATGAGGGCACCCCTCAGTCTCCTCTGCTCCAAGCTCAAGAGCCCCAGCTCCCTCAGCCGCTCCTCAGCAGGAGATGCTCCACTCCCTCCAGCATCTTTGTGGCCCTGCTGGACTCTTTCAAGCAGTTCCTGTCCTCCTTGACCTGAGAGACCAGAACTCGACACAGCACCCTTATTACTGCTTTCTGCTGACTTCACTCATGCTCTTCCTCTTTCTGCAGGCCAAAGTCAGCAGAAGACCATCACCAATTACTTCAGGATCTCTCAGACGCAACAAGTAGGTGCCAGTGGGATAAAGAATAGCAAAATCAAAGAAGAGCAACCAGATCCCATCTGCGCTGGAGCTGATGATTCCTTCAGCAGTGTCACCATTGAGGCAGAAATCAACGGTGATTCCTGCTCCTTTGTGGAGGATGAGGACTTCGTACCAGCTCCCACGAAAAGACCCAGAAAATGGCGTAGATCCACTGCAGCTGCCAGCAATCGCAATCCAGAGCACGATTTGTGGGGCGAGCCTGAGACAAAGCCAATGTTTCATCCAGAACACAGCCAGATCAAGCAGGAACGCAGCCAAATCAAGCAGGAGCTTGATGATATGGATATCGAACCAGTCCCTGATGCACACTACGGACTCCTGGGGACTCGGAACTGGGAAGTGCCTCAGGGAAGTGTTGAGCAGCTGCCTGTTGAAGTCCTGAGGAACATCTTTGCTTTCCTACCAGTGACTGATCTGTACCAGAGCCTGAGCCTGGTGTGTCGCTGCTGGAGGGACATAGTCAGTGATCCACTGGTAAGGACATTGATTTGAGCCTGTCCCTTCTCCTGCTGCTCTGTTCTCTCTCAGTCTTGTGGCTGCACTTCTTGCCGTGGGAGCATCCATGCTGTGTCTGTCTCTGTTCCTTTGAATCCCTTTATTATTTCCTAATGCCCACATCCTTACTTATAATGTCATCATTTCTTTGGTCTTCAGGACCACAGTTCTCATTCACACCCTTCTGATAAATTTGGATGGGTAAGGCTGGACACAATGCATAATGTCCTGCGTTATCAGCACAGCGTGCATGCTTTGATCCCCAGAGCTGGAGAGATGCATAGAAAATTCATGAGTGAATGCTCGCTGTGCTCAAGTCCTCTCCCAAATCTGCTCTTCTCTCTGTAACACAACCTAAAAGGCAGCGCCCTGTCTGTTTTCACCAAAGAAGTCCAAACAGCAGGCTGTGGGAGGGTAAGGCTTCATGGACACGGGGATTTTAAGCACTCAGACTCAGCAGGTCTGTGCAATAGTGCTGAAAATATCCTCATTCCTTTAAAGCTTTGATGCTTTGAACCAGCATCACCCTGTTCCCATCATTCTGGAAAAAACCAGCCTTTTATAGCCATGTTTGCAGGCTATGAGGAACAAGTCTTTCTCTCTCTTTCCTCCCTCCTTCCCTCTCTCATGGCGAGGTACCAGTTTCCATTGAGCTGCAGGGACTTTTTGAACCTCAGGTCTTCTTTGGAAGAAACCTAATTTTCAATGCTGTGAGTTGAAAGATGATGATTTGTGCTTCGCATTCTAGTTCATCCCTTGGAAAAAGCTGTACCATCGGTACCTAATGAAGGAGGACAAGGCCCTGTGCAGAGTTGAAGAGATCATGCGGGATTTCTCCATAACAAAAGAGCAGGAAGGATGCGTGTTGGGGCTGATCAGGTGAGTCCGCTTCAGCGCTTGACTTTGTACCTGTGGATCCTCAGATCTTCCTTGCTTTGGGTCTTCTTCCATTTCATCCTGTGAATTGCCAGGAGAGAAATGAAACCTGATTTATCAGCAGCAAGCCCAAGCCCACAGAATCACAGAATCTCA
>NW_010165849.1:0-1548 GCF_000695765.1 Mesitornis unicolor | reverse complement strand
TGATGCATAAGCATTAGTTATCCTTCTGCTACTCCACACAGAGCAATTGTGTTCTCCTGTTCTCAGCCAAACATTTTAACCCTTCATTTCACAATCACTTGAAGGGAACTAAGACAGATAAACTCTGTGATCAATTCCCTTCCATTCCCTTTCCTTCCTTTTTCCAGATTTTGTATAAAAATCAAAGGAAGCATCACTGAGGGAAAGGCAGGTAAGAGGTCCTCTCTGCAAAGTCCTCTTCTTACTGCTGTGTTGTCTCCTCTAATTTCTAGAGTGTGTCTCTAGAGTCCATACCACACCAAAGCAAACAATGTTTTCTGTTCTTGGTAGATCAGACGTACTCTCTGTTTACTCTCTCACATACCTCTTCACTTCAGCAAGTTTGTAACAGACTCCAGAGGTTTTCTGTGGAAATGCAAACACACTTCTGGCAGCAGGTCTAACTCCAGCTGTGGCTATTGCATTTTTCTCCAAGAAGAATACAAAGCCTTGAATTTGGCCGAGAAAGGAAGAATGACCTAGAGTTCAGAGCCTCAGTCCAGGATATAGAAAAATCCTGTCTATTTCTGATTGTATTACAACTTAGTAAATTCCAGAACATATTTCTACACCAAAATAATTATTGCATAGTGTAGGGAGATCAGCTGAGATTAAATAGTCCAGATACTGGTAATCAGCTCCCTTTGGTAACGTAGAGTTCAGGAAAAACTGAACATCATTCATCATGAATAAAGACAATCTTGTGCTTAGGCAGGCCCGAGCACAATTGTGTGCAAATGCAGCATGGACTAACAGCTAGTGAGGCAGCTGCACCGGGGCAGGAGACTGAAAACGAAAGAAAGGAAAGTACTGAAATACATGAACATTTTCAGCCACAAAAAATGGGAAAATATCTTTTACTTCGTTCAGTGGAAGTACGATGCCCTCATTAGTGAAGGTCAGGTAAACATATGGAGCAACCGGAAACAGCCCAGGGAGAGCAGTGAGGAAGTTAAAATTCACTTTAACAAATGCAGCTGATGAGAAAAACTTATGAGAATCAAAGGCATATAGCCTAAGGAGGAAAAGCCCCCTAAGGGAGTAAGAAGACAGGGCTGCTGCTTACAACCTTACAATGTGCAGAAGGCAAAGGCACAAATGTAATATATTAGTTATGTAGTAATGCTTTTAATTATTTTTAAATCAGGATAAAAGCAGTAAAATATTTTAGATATAAAATCACATTATGGCTGAATGGTGATATGCATGTTTGACGTGTATATCACATGTAAGTAGATATAGATACGCACACGCAGAAACATACATATTTAAATATTATTTTATGTGCATATGCATATTTACTATGTGTGTGTGTGTAAACAAATAACAAGTACAAGTAAAATAGAAAAATTTCAAAATTCTGATGCCTTATTCTCCTTTTTAGCAAAATGGTTTTTGTTTCATTATGTTCACAAGGTCATTTTCCCTTCGAAATCATTAAAATCTAGAAAGACTGTTCACATCTTCAAAATATTTTAAAGGCAAAAATTTGGCTAGATGAAAAGTTTG
>NW_010165848.1:0-430 GCF_000695765.1 Mesitornis unicolor | reverse complement strand
TCAGGCTCCTCCAGTGTTTGTTTCAGCCTTACCTGGTAACTACCAGTTTGTCATGCATGGGGTAAACTTTTTAGAGCAACACAACTCTCGAGGGCTTTTCACTCAGTAGTGGTCAGGTGAATCTCAAATAATTCCTGCTATGGGGCAAGGCAGATCATGGTAAAAAGGACAAACACAACGATTCTTTGGTTCGGAAGAGGGGTGGGCAGGGCTGCGGAGATTTCTGCACCTTGGAGATAAACCTGGGGCTGAGCAGGTTTTGTGCAGACCTACAGAAGGCAGAGAAAATCTGCTTTTGGGAAGGTGTTCCTCCAGCGGCACAAGCTCACACTCTGCAAGGACATCCTGAAGGGAAGGCATGCTCCTCAACCTCTGCTTTTGCCTTTTGGGACACCAATTTTGAATCATTGAATCCCAGGTTGGAAGGGAC
>NW_010165847.1:0-5064 GCF_000695765.1 Mesitornis unicolor | reverse complement strand
GTAAGGACTACAACACTCTATTTCATGGGAAGAAATTTGATAAGACACTTTGGAATGTTTCAACTATCCCTTTCATATTGTCAGGCATTTTGAATGTTTTTTTGTTCACAGTCTTGCTTAGAGAGAAATATTGGTATATTTGGAGGTTTTTACAGGGGTTCTTCTGTGCCTTATGGCGACTTGGCTTGGGCCCTATGATGAGCATCACAGTTGCCTCTTGCCCTTCCCACGGGCACTGCACCTGACTCTGCCCCCACAACAAGCACCGCCGTAGCTGCCAGCACTGTAACTCACTCCACCCCCACTGAAGTTGCCTCAGCCCCCAGCACAAGCACCTCAGCTTCTTTGGCCTCTACAACAAGCACTGCAGCGGGTCTAGGGAATAAATCAGTGCCATTATCAGTCACCCCTACACAGAAGAGGACATGTATACTGAGAGCAGGGACAAGACATGAGGAAGAAACAGTTATTCACTCCCTATCCTTAAGTGAGATGCGAGATACACATAAAGATTATGGCTGTCGTAAAGGCAAGCACATTATAAGCTGGCTGCTCCAATGCTGGGATAATGGAGCTGATGGTTTGGAGTTTGACAGTATAGAATCCAAGCAGATGGGACCAGCACTTGTTCAGCACTGGCTAAAGAAGTGGGTACTGACAGAGATCTTTCAGAAGAGGTATGCCTCACCAGTTTCTGAAAGTGACTCCTGTTAATTCTGAAGCAAAGGTATCCCTTTAGGGATATGGTATACTTCCCAAGTAAGTGGACAACCTTTGAGAGAGGTGTTCAGAATCTGAGGGAAATAGCTATGTGAGAACTGTTTTTTGCTGACCTGCACAATGCACAGACAATATTAAATCCTGATGCACTCAGAGTTACTGCACCCATGTGGTAGAAGTGGGTACAGAGTGCCCCACCATCCTATGCCACTGTATTAGCATTATTTAACTGGAGAGATGGTGATGCACCAACAGTGGGTGAATTAGACCATTGACTGCAGAGTTATGCAGACAGTATTCCTTCTTTACTATGAGCAAGAGTCTCAGTTGTGGAAAAACCACATGACAAATACACAAAACTGTTCAATAAGGTGTTTGAAAGATTGTCCAAGATAAGTTACACTCCTTATGTGTACCGACAACTGTCTCTGTACCAATGAATGTTTCAGCCATCAGAAGAAAGCATGCTCCTGCCAGACCTGCTCAAGAGAAATTACACACATCACAAGGTACCCTATGGTTTTGCCTGCCAGGGAGAAGACATGAGTAAATGGGATGGAAAACCTACCTTGGTTTTACAGGCACGCATATGTGAGTTGCGAGGTAAAAGAATCGTAAAAGGAGGTTTTTCCAAGAAAATTGCTGCTCTGGTTTCCAGTGGGCAACTTTCCAGATGGCATAGATGGGCTTCAGATCCCTATTTAAATGTGAGTAATGCAAATAGAGGTGCCGTGCCTCCAGCCAGGAGAGGAGGGGGACAACCTTGTTTATTGGACTGTATGGATTCAATGGCCTGGCATGTCAGAACCACAGGAGTATAAGGCTCTGGTGGACACTGGAGCACAATGCACCCTAATGTCATCAAACTATAAAGGGGCAAAATCCATTTCTATTTCTAGAGCGACTGGGGGATCCCAAGAACTGACTGCATTAGAAGCTGAAATAAACCTAACTGGGAATGGGTGGCAAAAGCACCCCACTGTGACTGGTCCAGATGCTCCATGCATTCTGTGCATGGATTACCTCAGAAGAGGGTATTTCAAGGACCTAAAAGGGTACCAGTGGGCATTTGGTACAGCAGCTGTAGACTAAGGACAATGAACAGCTGTCTACCTTGCCTCGTTTATCAGATGACCCTGTAGTAGTTGAGGACCAAAGGTGCCCATTGCTACTACAACAGCGCACCAACGTCAATATCACAATAATCGTGACTCTCTGATTCCCATCCATACACTGATCAGTCAATTGGAGAGCCAAGGAGTGATCAGCAAGACACACTCACCCTTTAACAGTCCTATAATGCCAGTGCAAAAGCCTACTGGGGAACAGAGACTGACTGTAGACTATTGTGGCCTGAATGTAGTTATGCCACCGCTCAGTGCCACTGTGCCAGACATGATAGAACTTCACTACAAACTGGAATCAAAGGCAGCTAAGTGGTATGCCACAATTGACATTGCTAATGCTTTCTTCTCTATTCCCTTAGCAGCAGAATGTAGGCCACAGTTTGCTTTCACCTGGAAGGGCATCCAGTACACCTGGAATTGACTGCCCCAGGGGTGGAAACACAGCCCTACCATTTGCCGTGGACTGATCCAGACTGCACTGGAGAAGGGTGGAGCTCCAGCTCACCTGCAATGCATCAACAATATCATCACATGGGGTGACACAGCAGAAGACATTTTAGCAAAAGGGGAAAAGGTAATTCAAATCCTTCTGGAAGCCAGCTTAGCCATCAAATAAGGTAAGGGTCAAGGGACCTGCGTGAGAGATCTAGTTTTCAGACATTAAGTGGCAAGATGGGTGTTATCAGATCCCAGTGGATGTGATTAACAAAATAACAGCTATGCCTCCACCAGCTAATGAAAAGGAGACACATTCCTTCTTAGGCACTGTATGTTTCTGGATAATGTATATTCCAGGTTACAGTCAGATTGTGATCCCTCTCCATGAAGTAACCCGAATGAATGATGATTTTAAATGGGGTCCTGAGCAACAATAAGCCTTTGAACAAATTAAACGGGAGATTGTTTGTGCAGTAGCCCTGGGACAAGTCAGAACAGGACCAGATGTTAAAAATATACTTTATACCACAGCCAGGGAGAAAGGAAGAAAAAGCACAGGGCGAAGCCCATCTGGGCTGCTGCGTTTTGGCAAGATCTTGCTGCCCAATTAGAGAAGCTGGTTTTAAAGGTATGCCACATAGATGCCCACATACCGAAGAGTTGTGCCACTGAGAAACATCAAAACAACCAGCAGGTGGATCGTTCTGCCAAGATTAAAGTGTCTTAGGTGGAACTGGACTGGCAACATAAGGGGGAATTATTTTTAGCTCGGTGGGCTCACGATACTTCAGGTCATCAGGGAAGAGATGCAACATATAAATGAGCTTGTGACCGAGGGGTGGATTTGACCATGGACACTGTCTCACAGGTCATCCTTGAATGTGAAGGATGTACAGCAAATAAACAAGCCAAATGGTTAAAACCTTAATGGTATGGGGGAAGATGGTTGAAATATAAGTATGTGGAGGCCTGGCAAATTGACTAGATCTCACTTCCACGCACTCACCAATGCAAACACCATGTGCTTACAATGGTGGAAGGAAGCACCGAATAGTTGGAAACCTATGCCAGTGCCCCATGCCATCACCGTAACACTATTCTGAGCCTTGAAAAACAAGTCCTGTGGCAACATGGTACTTCAGAAAGAATCGAGTTGGACAATGGGCCTCATTTCCAAAACAGTCTCAGACAATTGAGCTAAAGAGCGTGGCATTGAGTGGATATATCACATCCTTTATCATGCACCAGCTGTGAGGAAAGTGATGCAATGGATGATTAAAGACTACACTGAAAGCAGTGGGTGCTGGGACATTTAAAAATTGGGATTAACATTTAGCAAAAGCCACCTGGTTGGTTAACACCAGGGGGTCTGTCAATCGAGCTGGCCCTGCTCAATTAGAACTTCTAGAACAGTAGAAGGGGACAGAGTCTCTGTGGTGCATTTAAGGAATGTGTTGGAAAAAACTGTTTGGGTTACTCCTGCCTCTGGCAAAGGCAAACCCATCTGTGAGATTGCTTTTGCTCAGGGACCTGGACATACTTGGTGGGTGATGCAGGAAGATGGGGAAGTTCAATGTGTGCCAGTGGCCAGCCCAACCCTAAACCACTGCAGTGCCTCAAGGAGATTTAATTCTGGGTGAGAATAGTCAATAATCTGAACTGCATGATGCTAGTTGTTACATGATACTGCTTACCACGATTTCTCTAGTTATGTATTACAGATCAGCATATACACCATGGACCATGAACATGGACCACATCGGATACACTAGCTGCAAGCTCCAGATGCACGACACATTGTTGTACTGTGCCCAATTTCATCCATCCATCCCTTTCCCAACCCTCCTCCCCAGGTGGGGAGGAGGGATCTGGTGTAAACCAGGCATTGTATAAACCACGACAAGGCCTCAGAAAATCCCTCTTGAGATGTCAGCCACAGAAAAGGGAGCAGAAGGGAGAGGAAGAGGCAGAGGAGGAGGACGAAAGGCCAACTCCAGCAAACTACCCAATTTATAGTGAATGTGACATTGATGGTATTAATCTCCTGATGGCTGAGACACTCATTGGTACAGATACACTTGTTGGTACAGATACACTCGTTGGTACAGATAGAGGGTGCAACTTATCCTCTATCTGGGACAATCTTTCCAACACCTTATTGAACAGTTCCGCACATTTGTCATGTGTTTTTTCTACAGCTGAGACACTGGCCCATAGTAAAGAAGGGATGCTGTCTGGATAACTCTGCAATTGATTGTCTAGTTCACTCACTGTTGGTGCATCACCATTGTCCCACTCTACACTGCACTGGTGTGGCCCCACCTTGAGTGCAGGTTTGGCTGCCTCAATATAAGGAGATCAAAGAAGGAGTATTGAAGTGTGTCCAGAGGAGGGTGACCAGGATGGTGAAGGGCCTCGAGGGGAAGACTTATGAGGAGCAGTTGAGGTTACTTGGTTTGTTCAGCTTGGATAAGGCTGAGACTTCCTCAGGGTGGGCAGCGGAAGGGGAGATGCTGATCTCCTCTCTCTGAGGACCAGTGATAGAAGCATGGAAATGGAATGAAACTGTGTCAGGGGAAATTCAGATGGACATTAGGAAAAGATCTATATCTCTGAATCACCTTAAATATAAAAATTGGTTACTGATTAAGCATTACTAAAATCACCTTGCATTTTCAATAAATCTTAAGTTGTTGCTAAATCATAACTGTGCATATCACTCCATCTGCAACAAATCTACAGGTTTGCAGATGAGTGGCTGGAAAGCTGCCATGCAGAA
>NW_010165846.1:0-4755 GCF_000695765.1 Mesitornis unicolor | reverse complement strand
AACATCAGTGTGTTATCAACATTGTTCTCATCAAGGCCTGGTTGATTGGGCTTTGAGCAACCTGGTCAGGTTAGAGGTGTCCCTGCCCATGTTAGGAGCTTTGAACTAGTTGATCTTTAAGTTCCCTTCCAACCCAAAACATTCTATGATGCTACTTGGAGGTGATTTACCTCTTTGGGCTTCTGTAGTTTCCATAATTTTGCATAAGTACCCAATATTTAGGAAAGAACGCTGGTAACGTAACACAAATGTACGGTCTAAGCTTCAGATTCTGTTTCACATTTTTCAGCATGTTGTGATTCATAACATGCTGCATCACTTAATGAGCATTTGGGTGTGGAGCATTAAAGTGGTCTGCCTATGTGAACTAAACTTTGGACCTTCTGAAGTTCACCCATAATTATAATCAGTCTTTTAGTTTTAATCGTATTGCCATCAGTATTTCAACAATGAGGCTGAAAATATTCGAGGTTGATGCTTTTCAGATCGGAATTGTATGTTACAATTCAAGCTAGTTAATTTTATGCTCTGTTTTAGCAAATGCTCATCAAGAGGTGCAGCATATTATAGATGAAACATGCCGAAGTAACATAAAATCCTAATTAATATTTTAAAATTGTATGGAAAAAATATAAAAATTGCCAAGTTGTCATAGTTTAATATGCATTGTGAATGTATTTTCCATCCTTTTTTTTTCATTATGGGCCAAACTGCTTTTTTTGGGAGACTTCTATTAGTGTTTACAACATTCAGAACAGCACAGCAATTTGGTCTTTGCTCATATTGTCGAGTTTTCATTGTGCTGCATTGTTTCCATTGATGATTATTATAATATAGGATGCTTAGATGTTAGATAATTTGAAATGCCTAAGTGTAATTTTGCATGATGCAACAGAAAGAGCCTCCATCATTGATAACACTTAGGCAAAAGGAAGATAATTTGATTTGCTGTTTTTTTTTCTCTAGATGGGTTCAGCTTTGTTTAATTTACTGCAAATACAAGCATCCGAATTCCAAACTGAAGTCATGGAGCCCTAAGATACACCGTTACAGGTTGTCATCTATCTTGTCTTGATCTTGTGAAAGGCCTCAGCTTCAGTTTATGTTTCCTGGATTTTTAAAACACTTTCCCTTGTCTGCTTTATAAATTTCAAGTTATTAAATCCACACACTTGGAGACTGACTTTTAGGTCATTGATTAATTTTCAGATTATGTTTCTTTCTCTTAGTTTCAGTAAATTTATCACATGAATTTAATGTTGCAAAAGATATGTTAGCTTCCTCCTACATACACTAATGAAGAAAAGGCTACCATAAAGAGTCACCTTATGTTTGTGGTGGGTGGGGGTGGGTGGGTGTGCATATTAGTGTGTGGAAAAAAAGCAGTATACTTTCTACTAGTGATTTCAGGCCTGACCTTTTCAGTGCAGTTCCTCATAAGTTTTTAAGGCTGGCTTATTAAAAACAGCTGCTTAGAGATGTTACGGATAGGATAGTGGTAATAAGGAAATATCTCAAATCAATAACTATGAAACTAAGGTAGTACTAGGTATAGGGTTGAGCTGGAGAATAGAAAGCTTTTTGCACCTGTCATCATTTAGAAAGTTCACCTGATGACTTCCCCCCACCTGGAGAGAGGAGGAAAAAGAAAGGAGACCTGTGGGTTGAAATAGAAACAGATTTAATAAAATAATAAAAATAAACTAATATCAATAGCAATATTAATATAAAGCAGACAAAGTTATACTCAGCCAATATAGTGGTCGCAACAAGTGGTGGATTAGGCCTCAGGAGCAGAACGATGGGCAAGAACCTCCAGGGATGACGACCATCAAGGAAAGAGAGGGCGTCCCCAGCAAACTCCCCGATTTCTAGTGAGCGTGATGTTTATGGTATGGAATAATCCTGGTAGCCAGCTTGGGTCAGCTGCCCTGGCTTTCACTCCCCCCAACTTCTGCACCTGGCTATCTCAAATTTGCTAAAGACTGTGGTCACTGCATACAAGTGCTGGCCAAAAATTAAAACAAAGTGTCTTATCCACTTTTTTCTCACTAAATCAAATCATGCTGCAGTCTTTTAAAAAGTACAGCTTTCCTGACTAGAAAACTGATTCTATGAGTCTATCCCAGCAAAACCCGAACAGCACGTTAGAAGAATTTCTGTTAACATTCCAAAATCAGGTGAAAATAAAGAAGGCATAGTCATAGTAGTGCTTGGTATAATTCCTTTTTCATTTAATGAAATAAGAGCAGAGATGGATTTTCCACTTTTAAAAAAACATCTTATTTGTTTTCAAATGACTATTAATATTATTTTTATTTTCATGTACAGGCTGATGGAGAATTTACTTCAAATTCTGCTCTTTTAAATGCAAAGCAGCAGGGGGAAATAACTTGTAAAATAAGCATGGCTATGTTTTAAAAGAAATCACAAGGATACATTCTTTCATTTCCTGTTTTTAATATAAATTATTTCTACAAATTGATACATTGTGTTATTTTAATTAGTAAGTTCTCTGTGTTTGAGATAGTTTTCCATAAGGAAATATTCTGTTGATTTTGGGATATTTTATGTCTGTCTTGGACAGGACTCCTTTCTGATTTAAGCTGAAGTTTTTGCTCAAATATTAATAGAATGATACAGTCTATAGTAATTTTACATTATTTTCTTTTTTTTTATTATTTACTGAGGCAAACTCCTGGTGAAATTAAGTTCAGTGAATTTGGAGGAGTCTAGTGCCACAAAGAAGCCTGAGAAAAAGAAAGAATGCATTTACTATTGGAAGGAATACTCTCATTTGTGGATACATTAGCCTTGCAATGAAATACATGTTTTAATTAGTACTTCTCCTTTTATGTTAATATATAGATAGTGTACTTGTGTAGGTATATCAAAAGTGAAATTCTGCAAGTAAATCCTGGAGCATGAATCAGAATTTTGGATTCAAATCACCCTAAAATATAGATGTTTCAAATTCCAGACTGTTGTCCAGATCTGATTTTTGCTTCTGTCTGTATTGGAAAGATTGAAATCTTTGTTTCTTAATACAGTTGAATTTTTGGGTTTTCAGAACACTGAATGAAACTTCACAAAGACAGCACAGCTATTAATTTAAACATTTGACTTCCATGACTTCAAATATCATGGAAAGTGGCTTGGCAACTACATCAGCCAATTCCCTCAGGACTCTGGGTTGCATCTCATCAGGTCCCATGGACTTGTATATATTCAGGTTCCTCAGATGGTCATGAACCTTATCTTAACTTAGAGTGAGAGAGACTTTTTCTCCCCAGTCTCCATCTATTGGTCTATCCACTTGAGGTGTGAGAAGAGAGGTTGCCAGTGAAGACTGAGGCAAAAAAGTTGTTGAGTATCTCAGCCTTCTCCTCACCTGTTGTTACAAGTTTGCCAGTCTTGTTCATTGGGGGTGGGGGGGATACATATTCTTTGACCTTCCTTTTCTGGTTTACGTATCCCTTGCCAAGTTCAGCTCCAGACACATCTTGGCCTTCCTGACCCCATCATTATACAACCGGGCAGCATCTCTATACTCTTCTCAGGATACCTGTCACTTCTTCCACTGCCTGTGCATTTCCTTCTTGCCCTTTAGGTTGACAAGCAGGTCTTGATTCAGCCATGCTATGCTGGTCTCTTGCCTTCTTTGCCTGATTTCTTACATGTGGAGATCAAAAGTTCTTGCGCTCTATGGAAAGTGTCTTTAAAGATCTGCCAGCTGTGTTCTGCTTCCTTGTCCCTGAGGGCAGTTTCCCAGGGGGTCCTATTGACTAAGTCCTTGAACAGCAGGAAGCTTGCTTTCCTAAAATTCAGGGTCCTGACTTTACTCTTTGCCTGACCCATATCCCTCAGGTTTGTGAACTCTACCAGTGCATGATCACTGCAACCCAGACTGCCTCCATGTCGCGGTAGGGACGGACAAAGCGACAAGACAACAAGTGTTGGTGCAGCACAAAAAGCCCTTTTATTGTTTTACTTCCTCGTCTATTTATACTCTCTCTCCCCAGCTGTGTCTTCTTCTCATTGGTTCAAAGTTACTATGTTTCTTTTTTATTGGATAATATTTTCACAGTTCATCACAACTCAGCACTTCCGCCAAAGGAACACGTACGCCTCAGTTTGCTGTCAGCACTTTCGACAAACTTGTTTACCTTGCGGCTCTTCTTGTTCCAGTTCCTGTAGACTGGAATCTTCTTAAGGTCAAAGTCACTCTGTCCAAGGGCCTCAGTCCAGCTGAGGTCCCCCACACCTCCAGTCTTGACGACTCTGATGAGCTCTCTTACGTTGGTGACCATCAGGTCCAGTATCACATCCCCTCTGGTAGGGCTGTCTACTAGGTAGGGCTTAAGAAGTTATCCTCAGTGCATTCCAGGAGTCTCCTGGATTGCCTACTGCTCACCATGCCATAGTGGTTGAAGTCCCCCCAGCAGGATGAGAGCCTGCAAGGGCGAAGCCTCCTGTAGCTCAAGTAAGAAGACTTCGTCCATAGGCTCCCCTTGATCGGGCAACCTGTAGTAAACACTGACCATAATGTTCCTTTTATTGCCTCAGTCTCTAATACTTACCCATAAGCTTTCAACCTGCTCGTGGCTATTCTTCAGAGACAGCTCTTCACACTCTATCAATTTCTTGATGCAGAGGGCAACACCTCTTCTTCTCCTTCCTCACCTGTTCCTTCTGAAGAGCCTGTAGCAATTGATGACAGCATTGAAGTGCCACTTGACTGGAGGTTGGCAGATG
>NW_010165845.1:375-10961 GCF_000695765.1 Mesitornis unicolor | reverse complement strand
CCCCGCCTCCTTGCCGAGTGGATTTTAAAAGTAGCGGTGCCCAGAGCCATTGTAAGTGCTCCTCAGCAGCAGCCCAGAAGGGCGATTTTCTTTGACTGGAAAGCAGAGGAGTTTCCCACTTGGTAGCGCGGTGCCTCTTGACTTACTCTGTAAACATCCTCCAATTGAGCTCCCATCCGGCGAGTTCGGGAGTTGGGGCTGGGCACAGGAGTTGGGGAGTTGGGGCTGGGCACAGTAGTGGCTGCGGCCGCCAAGGGCTTACTCTGCACGGCTGCATCTGAAACTGCTTGGAACACTTAAAAAATCATTAAAGCTGCATCTCTGTGGAGAAGCTTGCACACGATTTAAGTGGAAGATTTCATAGGGGTTTTGCTGCTCAAGTTTGTGAGTCTGGTGTCTTATTAATATCCCTATTGATCTCACAGAGAAACAGAATGCCCCTAGGCTGAAGAAGCTGCTTAATATTAAGCATGATAGACAATTAGTGCTTATCAGTAATGGACATAAGTTGGGAAACTTAAAGTGCCATTGCACGTTTTCTCTCCTGAGGTCCAGGAAATCCGTAGGTAGCCTCAGTGACAGGGTGTCTCTTCCCGGCTCCTGGAGCCCAGCTCCACTAGAAATCTCTTCCATTCAAATAATTTGGCCTCTGAATATTTTAGGATGCAGTCAAATCTGGAGTGAAGATAGGGAGAGGGTAGTAGAGTGCCCTGGTCACTATAATTCCTGACAGACATAATGCCCTGGCAGCACTCTGCTTGGAGGAGCGTGCAGGGAAAGCGAGCTGTGAGCATTGCTGCTGCTGATAGATTGGGGTTTGGTTTTTTTCTTTCCCGGTAGTTATGCAATGAGAGCCTGATCCTACTTCAGTGAAATGAGTGAGAACGGCACCCTGAACTTGGATGAGTGAAATGACTTAAGACCTTGATTAAAAAAAAAAAAAAATATTAAAAAAAAAAATTAAGAAAGCTTATTAAGTGAGACTCCCTCCCTGGGGCTGCCTTTTCTCAACTTCAGTGAGAGCTCATTAGAGAAATGAGGACAAGATTATTGTTGCTTTGACCACAGCCAACTCCTGCTGCTACTGAGATGCCTTTTGTTTTGAGCTCACAGCCTTGTCCTGATAGTGACAGAGCTGGGCTGCTGATGCCCTTGGGAATGGATCCATTGAGGGGATTAGGCCTTGTTATAGGAAACTTAGGTCAACAGTTTTCCCTTTTTATTCCCCTCCTGTTTGCACTCCTTGCCTCCTGTACTGGTGATATCTGACTGATAAGGCCTGAAGAGGGAAGGGTACTTTTTTGCAGAGCTGGATTTCTTACTACTTCTGCTTGATGCTTTCAAATGATGCTGTGACTCACATGGGGAAGAGACAGGGAGAGAGGGTTTTTTGTAGGATGAAGAAGTGCAGCTTCTGGACTGTTACAGTCCTCTCCCTTCCACCATGCCCCTGCCCCAAGGTGCGTCAGGCATGTTAGGAGACATACAGATTCTTCATGGAAATCAATCTTGTGGCTCGCCTTGGCAGAGAGCTGGAAGGAAGTCCCTTGGGTGTGTAAGAGGAGAGTGTCTGCTTTCCAGTACATGCTGTCAGAAGGGAGGGGGGTTGTGTTGCCTGAGTGGACTGAGTGCCTCTAGGAATGAAGCCTCACAGAGCAGTGGCATGATGTGTGCATGTGCTCACAGGGTTGGGGGGCAGATGGTGGCAGTGGCTCCTGTACTGGGCACATGCTGTCCCAGGAGGTTTCTATCTTACTTCATCCTGCTCCCTGAAAAGCTAGAGAGCCTCCTATCCCTCCTCTTCCAAAACAGAATATAGTACTCTACTATCTTCAAGACAGTAATTTTAGAGAATAGGATAAGTTCACAGGGTTTTGCATTTAGCGGTCTCTGTCAGAGGATAATCCATGAGAGACTGATAGCAATCTCCATTCTGCAGGGGAAATGTGTAACTGGGCTTAGGTGGTGATAACTGGGCATTAATAAGAGCTTGTGCCATCTGCTCCAGTGTCTCTTCATTATTGCTGAACTGAAAAGTCTCCTAATCTGTTTTGCTATCATCAGGCTTGCCTGGCATCTCTGCTTACAGTCTGCAGACTCAGCTTTCATGGTGATAACAACAGCAGAGAAAGTTGAACATGGCTATGTGTGTGTATAGAAACAGAGCTGTTAGTGGTAAACTCTTGGGGGGGGAAAGTACCATGTGTAAATATGCTGTCTGATGAACTATTGAAAAATTACCAGAAAAAACCCAAATTATACTACAGGGAGAAGTGATATTTGCATACTTCAACCACATATACTGTTTGGGCAACATAATGAGTTACTAAGCCAAATCCAGTTACCTTTACCTATATTGGAGAAGAGCTGTTGTCTGAAAATGATCACCTTTATTTCTGTGCAGGTACTTTTTCAGTAGGAGCACAAGGGCAGATTCAGGTTTTTTTCCGTGTGTGTACTGAAGACATATACAAGAGTGATTTCTTTTATGTTTTCTATGTATCACAGACGTCCTTTAACAAGACTTTATGTGAGCTGATTTTTAGATTACATCTTTTTAGTGCACTTTTTTTTTCTAATAACAATCTCTGAGCAAGTACATATTACATTTACTTAGCAACAGATTTCCACAGAAATATGAGAGAAAGCATTGCCTTGAAGATTAATGTTATGAACTGTGCAATGTGCTTTGTAATCGATTTTTTGGCCATGCTTCCTACCATCATTCTGAAAGCACTACAGGATTTCAGGTGGTGTAAAACATGCACTTTAAACTCCGTGCTTGATGAGTTCACTAATAAGGGCTCAGTACATACATAAACAGGTTTCTGTGTTTAGATCTAGGATCCTAACGTGAGACAGAGTCTCAAAAACAGTGGTCAGTTTTTCTTTAACCTTCACTGAGTTAATCCTGAATACAGACCTCTTTGTAACTCTGATTGGTTCTTTGATTATTTTTGTTTGTTTATTTACAATTTTTTCACTCCATTTGAATGGTTTCTGCCGAAATTGATTTTATACACTTCTGGGGAAACAGATACTGTGGTAAAGCATATTCCTTTCTTAACATGGTTAGCTTTACTGTCTTTAAGCATTCAGAAGTCACGATGTTGCCTCTGTAATAAGTACCTGTTAAATTGTGAGAACTGCATAAATAACTTCTTTTTTCTCTTTGTTTTATTTGCTCCCAGCATGGTTGGCAAATTTCTTAATGCAGGCTGAAAAAGCTGCTTTCTGACCTTGGCTTGCAATTCTTAATTAATTTCTAACAAGGGGAGGTGGAATAAACATTTGGAAAGGTCTCCTAATTGGAGATCAGAGTGTAGACTTCTTTTTCCATTTCATCAACAACACTGAGACTGAGACAATCCACAAAATGCCACCATAGCTATATATTCCACTTCTGGTAGTGAGGTGAAGAGTTTTAAACAATTAACATTCAGTGGCCTCAGATCTTAACATAAGAACCAAACACAGATTTCAAAACATGGAGAATTTTATGTTCCCCAAAGCTGGTCTGTTTTTTCCTTGATCTGTCACCTGATCACCTCTCTCTCTAAATCTTGCAAAACCCAAGGTACCTCTCACAGCTATGTCTTTTCTGCTTCCCATGATTGCTTAGTGGGCTGCAAGTTGAGGACCAAGTTTTCTAGAACTGCAGGAATTTCAGGATGAAACATTGGGAGCTTGGGTTTTTTTACATTGCATAAATACGGACTTAGCAAATGCGAAAGTAACAGATAAGCCAGATTTCTTGCTGTGGCAGCCCACTCCTGCATCTAGACTGGGAGCCTGTGAGACAGAAGTTGATGTGAAGGGCAGACCAGGAGGCAGAATGATGGGTCTGCAGCTTGGGGAGCTCTTTGCAAGGATCTCATCTCTTCAGGGATCCTGAGAATTTAATCTTGGAGTCCACACACTAAAGCCCTGAAAATCCCCTCCTGTGCAGATCAGCTCCAAAATCTGGAGAAGAGGTGTTCGCCTAGCTTGATGACTATGCTTCTGTGTGCCCAGAATGCAGCATGATGGTTGGATGGGATTCTGTGCATGTAAAAAATGCTGGTTGCAAATGTGAGTCTGTATGTGTGTTTATACATATGTGTGTTTGTATACATACATTTGTTTCATGTTCCTTTTCCCCTAATACTTATGGATGGAGGAAAAAAGAGGAAAGTAGGGTGAATTCTTAGTCAGGTTCCTGGGTGGTCCTGTGTACATGTATATTATCAGCCAATTTGTGCACATATATGGTGGTTCATACTTTACAGATAAACAAGCCTGTGTTGCCTTCATGTGTGCTGCTAACCCAAGTGCTTGTGAAAGTGTTAGTTCTGGCTAGGTAAAGGCAGCATGAAGGGTGCAGACGTGTTCCAGTGTGGAAACAGATGCTGAAGCAATGGAGCATCCCATGCAAAGAGGAAGCTGAGAGCCCAGGCCTCCCCACATGGGCCTGCTGGAGTCCAAGGACTTAAGATCAAGCCTCAGACTGCAGTGTTTCAGTGCAGTAATATGTGTTTAATAATTAATTAGCTTTGTGTTTTATGCTAGCCTAGAGGAAAGGATGTTTGTTTGCAAAAGTAGTCCTTTATTATGAAAACAGAAAACCCTCTTAGAAATGGAAGGTACAATGTAAATTTTTTAAGGAAACCAAGAGCTTTAATTTCCTAGATTTCACTGTTGCAGTTTTGTATTACTAAGATAAGAAAAAGTAAATTCTCTGCAAATGCTAATTCTGTAGCTACTGAGATTTCAATAGATCATCTCACCATGACAGTGAATGCTTCAATTTCCAAGAGAGAGCCTGAGCTGATGTGTTTCAGTTAGGGTGAGGATGCGATTAACTGGCAGGAAAAGTTTGATCCTGCTGCGGTAAGGCGCGCTGCTGGGTGGTGATGGAGAGCTTTCTTTTTCAGAAAAACCCTGGAAGAAAGTAACTGGAGAGAAGCAGAGAGAGCAGCCATCTATGTTTGGAGGGATCCTCGGCAGCTCCTCACAGGTCAAGTCTAGGTGTTTCACTGGGCACAGACTGGGAAGTCCTGTTTGCTCCCATTTACACTTGAGAGAAATGTTAGTGGAATTAATTCAGAGTTATGCTGTGCAAAGACAGAGTTTGCCTGATACGTGGAAGTACTGTATTTCTTTTGAAATTATGCTTGCTTTTTTTTTTAATTTTTGTGTTCTGCCTTGGATCACAGAACAGTTTGGGTTGGAAGGAACTTTTAAAGGTCATCTAGTTCAATCCCCCTACAGAAACAGCCCCAGGAGCAAACACTATAACTGGCTAACTCAGAACAACATCAAAAAATCCCCTATTACTTGAATGTACTTGCTTATGCATGTGAAAGCTGTAAAATAACAAGAATAATAATGTAAACCACAGGCTCAAGTACATCTCTAACCCAGTTTCTGTAGAGCTCCTTCTCTACCAGAGACTCAAACTGATGGCTTGTTGACGGTGTTCTGTTTGAGGTATGAAATAATTACGTTGTCAGATTTTCATAGCATTTATTATTTGAGTGTAAAACAAGAAGGTCAGACTCTCCTACTATAGATCCCTGCAGTAATTGGTTTATTAATGTTTTGAGTACGTGGTGTAGTTCTGTTTCTTGGCAAAACATGCACATTAAACCTTACCGTCACAGATAAGTTTTGTTTTCTTTGCTGATCTACAGCTCAGTAAACAGAAGGATATAAAATTCTGGCTGTTTATAAAGCTGCCTGCATTTATAAATTTGTTTATTCCATGTTGCTTGAACTCTTTGGCGAAACTGAACATGTGGTAGAGACCCAGGAAATACGCTGTGAGTAATTATTTTTTCACTTAGTTTTTTTGATGCTGCAGCCCAACTAGGGACGTGCAGTTATTTGTTTTAATTTGAATTATATTTAGTTTTGGCAGTGTCAAGGAGAAAAACATTTCCAGAATGCTGTGATCCCAGCACACCAGCACTTAATGTGGTGTGTATGGGCCTATTTCCTGCAGTCTAGTCCTGAGAGCCTGCCCATGAAAGCTTGCTATGGTGTGTGGTGTGACAGCACCGCAGTATCACAGAATGTTAGGAGTTGGAAGAGACCTCAAAAGATCATCTAGTCCAACCCCTCTGCCAGAGCAGGATCACCTAGACTAGTTCACACAGGAATGCGTCCAGGTGGGTCTTGAATGTCTCCAGAGAAGGAGACTCCACAGCCTCCCTGGGCAGCTTGTTCCAGTGCTCTGTCACCCTAACAGCAGAAGAGTTTTTCCTCATGTTCACATGGCACCTCCCGTGCTCCAGCTTGCTCCCATTTCCGCTTGTCCTATCATTTAACAGCAGAGAGAAGAGCCTGGCTCTTTCCTCCTGACACTCGCCCTTTACAAATTTATAAACATTAATGAGGTCACTCCTCAGTCTCCTCCAAGCTAAAGAGGCCCAGCTCCCTCAGCCACTCCTCATAAGGGAGATGCTTCACTCCCTCAATCATCTTTGTGGCTCTGCGCTGGACTCTTTCGAGCAATTCCCTGTCCTATTTGAACTGAGGGGCCCAGAACTGGACACAATATTCCAAGTGCAGTCTCACCAGGGCAGAGTAGAGGGGAAGGAGAACCTCTCTCGACTGACGAATCACACTCTGTTTTAATACACCCCAGGATGCCATTGGCCTTCTTGGCCGCAAGGGCACATTGCTGGCTCATGGTCATCCTGCTGTCCACCAGCACACCCAGGTCCTTTTCTGCCTGGCAGCTTTCCAGCCACTTGTTCCCAAGCCTGTAGTGCTGCATAGGGTTATTGCGACCAAAGTGCAGAACCTGGCACTTGGCCTTGTTAAACCTCATACAGTTGGCCTCAACTCATCGATCCAGCCTATCCAGGTCCCTCTGCAGAGCCTTCCTACCCTCAGGCAGATCAACACTCCCTCCCAACTTAGTGTCACCTTCAAACTTGCTGAGGGAGCACTCAATCCCCTCATCCAGATCATTGATAAAGATGTTAAACAGGACTGGCCTCAAAACTGAGCCCTGGGGAACACCAGGGGAGCACCAGGGACAGCTTTCTGCTCCAAGAAGTAGCTCCAGGTTGGAGGGGCTTAAGCTGCTGAGGAGCATCAGTGCTCAAAGTGTGGATGCTGGGAGGTGTCACCTGCCACCTCCTCCTTCCCCCCACCTTGCCAAAGCTGGTGGAGCGAGAACAGCTCACCTGGCTCCTGTGTTGGAGGCTACTTGCACGCCACCAGACTGTAGCTAGCCTCCCTTGCTAACAGTTTTAAGATGGTGTGGTACCATGGAAACCAGAAGTCACTCCCTGACTTTTCTAGAGCCCGTGCTCTAGAGAGTGCTTGTGAGGTAGAGGAACCACTGGCAGAGCAGACACAAGTTCTTTGTTGACATTTTGTGGCAGGAAATAGCTTGTTGCCCTGTACTGTGTCTTCTAACCTTGGTGATGCTCCTTTTCATAGTTGTGTAAATTGTCTTCGGAGTATTGCATGTAGCGACTTCAGCTCCCCAGCTTGGGTCTCTCCTTTGTATGCATTTATGTAAAAGAATCATCATGGCATGTGGAGATTTCTGTGCCATGCAAATGATGTTCAGAATTTGCACCAGGAGAGATAGGATTAATATATAAGAAACAGTTCTGTGGCTTTGTTTCCTTTACTTCAAGTCTCCCAGTTCCTTAGCTATTTTGGGTCTATGCTATGGAATTCATAGTCAAAGGTGCTATTTTAATATCAGCACTAGCTAAACAAAGATAATTAGTATAGTGTCTCAGTCCTGCTGTCAGCCTGGAATATCTTTTCTTCCACCCGGATAGCTTTCTTGCAGGTGACTTTCAGGCTATTCCTGGTCTCTGCAACATACAGATATATTCATTGCTTGTATGTGTTTGAACTTTGGAAACCCATATGGTGTGGCTCTGTCTGGGGCCCTGTTTGAAGCTCTCATTCCTCTGGATAAGTTTTCCATTTGCTGAGAGCAGTCTGAGAGCTATTTATAAGAGACAATATGGATATCTGTTGCTATTACCTACACCAGAATTGAATTTGTCCCCAGACCTGAGTTTGCAAAGCTGTGCAGCAAAAGGGTAACTGTTTTTGGTATCAGGCCAAGTGGACACATCCTATTGCTGTGCCTACAGCCAGACCCCAATGGTTTAGGTTACTGCAAATAAGGTAGAGCATTTTGTTTCTAGCTTGGGAGTTCAAATCTAGATTAAAACTCTAGACCAAAATAAATTGTCATTTCACTCCCAGCTCAGAGTTCTTCCATTTGAGAACCTGTGTTATCCTTGGCATTTGTTTATTAGCAGGCAAACGGTCCCAGAGACTGACTGCGCTGCTAGGATTGATACCTTCAAGAAGGCACTGAGGTGCGTTGTGGGGTGCTTGAATTTGTTATCTTTTAGAAGAACAAACATTTGTGCGAAGGTGGAAGATAACCTTCTATCCTTCTCAGAAAACATGACAGGTGACAAGATGTAACGCCCCACTCTTAGAAAAGTTCTTCCGCTGTAGCTGTACTGATGTAGTTAAAACGGAAAAATAAACCAAATTTCAGTGCTGCTACTAGGTGTGTAGGAGTGCTAACATCTTTATCTCACTCCATGTCAGAACAGTATTAGTAGAAATTTTGTTTAAGGGAGAGCTTTTACCAGTAAGAACAAAAAAAAAAGAAGCAAACAAACCAAAACCAAACATAACCAAACCAGCAACAACAACAACAACAAAAAAGCATCAGACTTCATGAAATAGTTGTAGTAGTAATACTCTGTAATGTAGCTAAGAAGTTTACATGTGATCCTTTCCCCCATCCATGTAATTATTCCAATTAAAATTAATTCATGCAACTCAAGATTCAAATGCTTGTAATGAAGCACTTACAAAGTGGTTGCTGAAATGTACGTAGAATTTAATAGGTAGATGGTTTCAATAGGTGAGTCTTGAGAAATGTCCATGCTCATGGAAAATTCTGTGAGCTGAAAATCAAGCCAAAGTGCTAAAATAAGTGATAAATTCTGTCAGTTCTTATTAAAATATTATACCTGGGAAACCTTCCTGTGCAGTTCCAGTCTGTAGCATGGGTGGGTAGTTTCTGTGAGAGCTGTAGTAACAAACTCAGTGCTGTAGTTAACGGATCTGAAATTTACCTTTGTTCTGTAGTGCTATGCTAGTCACTAGAAACCCTTTTTTTTTTCTTTCAACTTTTTCAAATAATTAAATGGGTCATGTCTCCACAGGATGCTCGCTGCGTGATGACTATAAATATTGCAGTGAGCAGCCCAGAGCTTCCATCCGTCACTGGCCTCTGGTGGGAGGAAGCTGAACTGCTTGACTATTAGTCAAGGACAGGATTTCTCTAAGTAATCTGAAGCAGTCTGATGCGTTGCTCTTGTAAATCAACACAAGCTCTACATTTAACTCTCCTAAATTCACTGAAAATGCTAACCTTATACTGCTGAAATGGAGATTTAATTTCAGCTCAGTGGTTCCAGGCTGTGGGTCCCAGAACGCTTCCCTAGAGAGAGCTGAATTTGGTGTTGTGTGCAATTTTGCATGACCACCACATGTGGTTTATCAGCCAGCATGAAATCCAGTTTGGTCATGGATTTATGACAGTAGCTCAAAAGTCTAACTCAGCTGAATGCTATCTGTGTTCAGCAAGCAGTGGGAGCTTGGACCAAAAAGGAAATTACAAGTTAGCCCAGTCTTACCATTTATACACTGGGATTATAAACAAATTAGGTAGTGATAGCACTAGTTTACTCAAGGAGTGAACTGGGACATAATGTTCTTTGTCATGTATTATCTGCCTTCTCAAATAGAATTTCTGTGTAAATGTTACATTCTTAACTTCTTTGTCCACAGAAAAGAAACGGAAAGAGCGACCTCAGTGTTAACATCAAACCAGTCAGCAAGTGTGTCCCAGGTACTCAGGACAGAACTAGATTATTTGCTTACCTGATGAGCAAAAGGGTAGTATGTCAGTGTTGCTTTCTCCTAGAGTATAGATCCAAACTGTGAAAACCTGAAACCCAGCAAATACATATTTAGTTATTATTATTAAACTTATGCTTCCCTGTGTCAATTAATTTTAGAAATGTGTGTTGACTAAATTCAGTGATTTAGAAGTTGCTCTGAACCAAGTGCAAAGTGTAATTGTAAATTCTGAATTCGGGTGAAAAATCAAAACCTGAACATATTTGCAGGTTTGGAAAAATGAGTTGTTAACATTGGTGGAATAACAGTTGTGGATTAGGACATGAAGTGAATTTTGGTCTTCACAGCATTTCAGTCTATTGACTTTTACATTACCATTTAAATTCCAAAACTTCACGGGCAAATGTACTTTTCTTCTCTTAGCTGTAATGAAATGATAGAGTTTTCAATCCTTGGAGGAGTAAGGAGGGAGGCTAGCAGAACTGCCACTTTGGACTTCTGGCGGGCAGACTTTAGCCTGTTTATGGCTTTGGTTGGCAGAGTTCCTTGGGAGGCAGTTCTGAAGGGCAAAGGAGTCCAGGAAGGCTGGACAGGCTTCAAGAAGGACCTCTTAATGATGCAGGAATGGCCCATCTCTGTGTGTCAGAAAACGAGCCAGTGGGGAAGAAGACCAGCCT
>NW_010165845.1:0-305 GCF_000695765.1 Mesitornis unicolor | reverse complement strand
AGTACACGGCTACCATGAGGCTGTGAAGGAAGAAAATTAGAAGGGCCAAAGCACAGCTGGAACTCAATCTAGCTAATGCTGTTAAAGACAATAAAAAGGGTTTCTATAAATACATTGGCAACAAAAGGAGAACAAAGGAGAGTCTCCCACCTCTAGCAGACGTAGGGGGAAGCATAGTGACCAGGGATGAGGAAAAAGCTGAGGTACTTAATGCCTATTATGCCTCAGTCTTTAGTAGGAAAACCAGTAGTACTCTGGATACTCAGTCCCCTGCGTGGGAAGACAGGGATGGAGAGCACAGTGAA
>NW_010165844.1:32199-55592 GCF_000695765.1 Mesitornis unicolor | reverse complement strand
TGAGTTGTTGAAAGAATGTCTTGTCAGTGTCCTTATTCTGGTAAGGTGGTCTGTAGCAGACTCCCATTCGGCAGAAGGTATTTTCTTAACATGAACCAGAAGCTTTCCAACCATCTTTGAAACTGGTCACAACAGACAAAGAAAATAACGTTTTTATTTTTATAAAGCCATCTTATATTTCAAAGTTAATGGGTCTTTTAGAATTGCTAGGGATAGGCCTAGATATCTCAGTTATATATAGCTTGATGTAAAACCCACTGAAGTTGCTGGAGACTTTCCACCAATCCGAGTTTATTTAAAATGTGCATTTAAATTTCTCTTTACAGGTCACCAAGGGAGTAAAATGTACTCTCAGTTTCTTAAAGAACAGCTTGGAACTTGTTTTATCTTTTCTCCATACCCTAGTTTGCTTTGCCTGTTATTCTACCTACACATGACAAAAGGGATCTTTCAATAAGATGAGGCCTTCAGCAGGGGAAAGCAGCCTACTTAAGGTTGTTGTAAGTCTGCTCAAAAATAGTCTCAAACTGAAATGCTTGGGTATTATTCATATTAAGGAAGATGGAAATATCATGTAAAGTAGGTGCTTACGAAAACAGCACAAGCTCCTGAAAACATATTTATATACACAACTCTCATAAAAGAGACAAAGGAGAAAATATTAAGTAAAGACCACTGTGATAGGAGTTTAGGATGAAGAATTGGAGCAAGCAGTGCTGTTTTTTGTTGGTTTATTTTTTCCTCCAAGAGTTTTCAGTTTTAATTTTGATTAATTTACATCCTTGACTAACAATTTTTTTAAGACTGGAAATATGCAAAATTTACCATTTAAACTACATGTGGGAGATCTCCAAGTACAAAGTTGAAATCTGCTACATTGGTCAGAAACATAACATCTTGAAAGGAGGAAAGGAGGTGTTACATTCCAGATGGGTTGAAGAATCTACTGTCTGATCAATTAGTTTTATTATTAATATGTCTGTAATAGCTTAGAATAGAGACAAAAGTAACAAGCTTTCTTAGGGTCATGGAAACTGCTAGTGCTCATTTGTGAGTAGTTTAATTTTAACACTTCATGTATGTACTACTGGAAAGACAATTTCACATCACATTTGATTTATTTTTTCATGTGTCACAGCTCCTTCCTCCACTCATACTTTAGGTTACATTTTTCATGTAATTAGAGGAAAATAACTTGATGTACCATTCTTTTCATATCTCACTGAGCTGTGCACTTAAAAACCTCTGCAACTTAGTGTAGAGCAAAAGTTAAAATAATAGAATAAGTCACATAACTAAGGTCTTTGCTCATATATTGAAATAAAATTAATTTGAGTTATATGTGATTCTTGAACATATGTGATTAGTTGATTTGACTGTAGATCTTTGTGCATTGCTGTTTTTCATGAAGAACATTCTGTTCATTTATATATTTATTCTTTGACAGAGAAAGAGTTCTTTGTATTTGAAAATCCTTATGAACATATATTTTCTCCTCCTCCTCACATCTGTTATGGAAAGAAACAAAACAAAGTGTGAAGCATACAAAAAAAATCCATCAGTAAAATACAAATAAGACATTATGAAGTGCTGTGAATGACCTGTCAGATACTATGTTCAATGACACTTAGGCTAAGCACTTGGGATAAGCGTTAGGGTATGCCGAGAACTGGGATTTGTGGAAGGCTTGGTATGTGTAAAGGTGGGAAGGGCTGAGCTGCAAGCTTGGGTAATTAAGTCACAAAAGGAGAGGAAATAGGCTTGTCTCTTTTTGTGCGTGCATGTACAAATACTTGTACACAAGGCTTGTCTTGGTGAAAAGCACTGCCGCCATATTACCCATGGGCTCACCCAAGCTGATGCTGGTGCCCAAATGAATGCAGCAGCTCTTGTCTGTAGCTGCAATGAGTACTAGATATTGAAGATGAGGCCTTACGGATGTACAAGGAGAAGCAGAAGATGCTTTGTTCCATCTTCAGCTCTGCTGCACATTAAGCCTATGTACTGAAGCTCCAGTGTGTATGGCTTAACATTAAGAAGTGCACTTTAGCCTGTGGAGGATTTGTGTGTGATTTTCACAGATGCAGTGAAGTGTGACCCTCTTACTCCTTGTTCCTAGGGCTCACATAGGAAAAAATGATCTGACAGCGTTTCTTTTTCCCTGCTCATCATTGTCAAGGGGTAGACATGTATTACATTTGTGATGCATCACTTAGAACTGTGATAAAATGTCACAGTATTTCTTTCTTCCAGTAACCTCTTTGTGTAACTGATCTTTATTGCACTCTGCTTAAATAGAACAGAGCAAAATTACTGTCATTTAGTAGAAACATTATTTTGTCTTATATATTGCTTCTGTTTTATATACAGCAACAAACTAGAAACAGTTAATAGAGATCATTGTTCAATGACCAGCTCAATAAAAATGTTTGAAGAAATCTTCACTATCATGTTGGCTTTTGATATTTTCTTTTGTAGATCTTTATCCATCCTTCTGCCTACATTTGTATTTTACCTGATAATACACTAGCTTAGTTAACTACTTTTGCCTTGATTTTAATTCCATCATTATGAGCAATGACCTTTTATTTTTATTTTAGCTCTTTCACATTGGAATAAAAGGTGACACATCATTATTATACATGACTGAATTATGACATTTTTATTCTGTAGAGATAAAAAAATATATTTTTAACATTGTTTTTACTGTTCAAATACTGCCAAAAGTTCGGAGGTGACTAGCCAGTTTGGAAGTCACAGAGGCTTTGAAGAATCAGGCCATTTTAAATTGCTTTACACAATAAACCTTGAAAAAGGTCAAATTCTTTATCTTTACAGAAAGGGGAATACATCTTGGATTTTTAAAAAGATGGTTAGTGATACAGTATTTTCCTCTATGATTCACAGCTGTGAAAACACATGTCCACTGCACAAAAATAGTAATCTTGTAGTCCAAGTCAATAAAATGATCTTGCATTTCAATCTCCAGGTCAGCTCAGAGGCATAAAACTATTGCTCTAGTCTGACATAACTACAAACCAAGGCATGTTTTTTTTCATTGCACTGAGGACTGTTATTTTTCTATTAGCACTGCCCAGCATGACAAGCACGTTCCAGGTACTGACAGACACAGTTGCAGCAGCCTTCACCTGCAGCCTTCACCTGCCTGTGGCTGTGCTCTGTTCTGAGACTTGGAAGGGTCTCTCTGCATGGTGTGCTGGGGCAGTCAAGCACCTCATCCTCACTTGACTGCTCTCCCTCTGCTTCCACTACTGCAGGCTTTGATAGAGAGGCTCAGAGTCACCTCTGCCATGATGTCTTGCTTGCAATGAAGAAAGACCCGGCTATCTTCAAAACCTGGATCAGTACGTTTTGATTCCATACAGATACTGCCTTTCTTCTTCACACTCTATTTCATTGATTTCTACTGGATTATCAAATTTCTACTGGATTATGATTTTCATCAGTTTTGTCCTCATACCTCAACACAGTATCTTTTTTAAAAAGATTTTATTTTTGCTCTTATTTTCAATTCTTAAGCCAACCTTGAAAAAAATCTCCTTTCGAAACACTTTCCCTTCTATTTCTTTCTTTCATTTGTATGTACATTTCTGATTTTATTAATTTTTTTTCAGATCTTCTTGTAGTGCTGACCAAAGAGCACAGTTTTCGGCAAGATAGTTTGTTGAGTTATTATGACTGTTTTCTGGCAAGCAGTACATCAGGTCACACAAAAATAATGAGACTTTTTCATTTATACAACAGCATGCCAAGAAGTCTACAGGCTTTATCAAAAGATAAACTCAAGTTTAATTTGAGATGGAAAGAAAAGAAGCAGAATAAAACCTAATTAATTTCTAAAATAGTTGAGGAATTAAAATATTTGAAAAACAGCGATAATAAAGAAATTTAATTTAAATTGCTAAAAAACTTAAATAAAAATTGGCCATTTGGTCTACTACTGTCATAAAATTACCTATTGAAATTGCTTATTTAAGTGCAAAACTAAAAATATTTTTTGTTTATATCCATTTGTTAAAACAATTGTTCTGTCCAAATCAATTTCACATTGTGTTTTTAAACTTGTAATAGCCTTTACCCACATAAGAGATAGCAGTCTCTCTTCTACTTCTGTCTTGGTATATGTTATGGTTTAAGGGTTAACAGCCTGAAAGGAAAGAACTGGTGGTGTCTGTAGGACCCTGGGGGGTCCGAGATCAATACTGTTACCTACCCTTTCCGGCCACAGTCTACAAAAAAACGAGGAGACCGGAGGTTTGCGGGGACTTTTCCTGGTTTCCTGGGCTGCTTCCTGTTGCCTCTTGGGATGGCTGGGCCTAGCTCCACGCGCTCGGCAGCATCCACCACCACCCGCTCCCAGCACCACTGCGGTCCCTGGTAACGAGTCACAGCAGTCGCAGCGGCCACGAGGCACTGCTTGGACACTTCCACTCGGGACTACTGGGATCGGGTTTTGTATATAGTTAAATATCCTTTGTCCCTTATTAATTCCCTTTTTCTTTCTCCTGTTTTTCTTTAAACTTGTTGCAGTCTTAACTTCCAACCTTGCGTGAAACATCTTTTTCTCTCTTCCCTTTTTTTTTTTAATCCTCCTCCTGGGGGGATAGGTGACAACAGAGAGAAAATCCTGCTCTCTGAGCCTTAAGCGAAGATGGTATATTTGTTTTTCAGGAAAATATTCTCATTTGGATTTGTATATCTATATATTTTAGCCAGTAAAGGACCTTTTTGTCTGTGTGATTTTCTTTTTTAAGTCTTCATTCGAAAGATCTTTGCTGCTTCCCCCCAGCTCTTTTTATTTCTGTTAATAATTTCATCCTTTCCTCACTGATCTTTTCTGTTCTATTTCTAAACCATTTCTTAGCACTTCCTCTGTAATTCCCATTTGCTCTTCCATTTTTCCATTCCACTACATCTTCAGTTCAGTGGAGACTTTTTACAGTTCCCCTGAACTCTCAAGAACAGATGGATAGGGACAACCCATTGAATAATGAACTAGACTTGTTTAGACTGATTACTTTGCACTTTCTATGACCTTAGATTTTTAAAATGGAGAATTCCTTCAATGTCTTATTTTGAAAAACAAACTCAATATAAAAGGTCATCCTGAACTGATTGTGTGAGCAAGAGTCCTGGAACATGTGAGCTAAGAAAAATATCCAGCTGATTTCCATCTCCAGTAACTTCTGTCTTAAAAAGAGAATATAAAAATATTTATTGCGACATTCTTAAAGTTTCAGAACTATCCTCTTTCAGTCACTAAAGCTTCCATATAAATTAAAAAAAACCCAAAGTGATAAATGAGAATACTAATTAGAGGTTGCCATGAAATGTTTCTAAAACAAGTAATTTTCTGACCTACCATTAAAATAACGTAGCAAAAATTAAGTTAAAGAAGAGAGACCACAGTTTCTGTCTAACTGTTCTGTTGTATATCTCTAGTTATGCTATTCTAGTGAAACTCAAGCTGTAATAAATCATGGCATCTTGCAATGACAGTTTCAAATGAACATGTTTATTGGGACAGACAAGTACATCACTAAGAGTGTTATTTACTTCAGGTGCTGACATTCAGTACCAGCTGTTGGATTTAAACACTGACTCAGTTACTACAGCTGAAAACTATGGGAATTTTTCAAATCATAACCTATATAAGCAAAACCATGGGCATCATAGCATAACCTAAGTAATAAAAGTTTTTTTTCCAACAGCACAGACACCATGAAGTTTGAGAGAAAAAGAGAAAAAAAGAAAAACCACAACAAATTTGGAAAAAATTCCACTGTAATCTCTAAGAAAAAAAAATACCACATTTAGATTACATATTCATACTGCTATCATAGTTTTTAAGGAAGTTTAAAGACATTTTTTCCCTGAAAAAAATCAGTGCCTGAACTTCAGAGGCTTGTTGAATTTCACAGCTTTCTTCAGATCTATACCTAAACATATAGCCACCATTTTTCACAAGTAGATATGTTTGCCAGCAAGCCAAACACAAATAAGAGAAGGATTTTTTTGTGCGCATAGTCTGGAATAGAAGCATACCCAGCACTGCTGCAAGTTCTTGCTCTACTATTGAACATGAGAATCTAGCTCATGCAGAGATCTGAGGAATCAACCTGAAAGAAAGGGAGTTTATGTTGCCAGTGAAAATAATTTATGGAAGGAGTTGTACAACTGTATTCTGTATTATTCTAGAGCAAAGGGCAGACCATGGCAGCAGAGTAAGGACAGCAACTTTCACAAAAGCAGGCCATCATTTGAAGGAGATGGGTGGGGGAGCATTCTGTAAGTGTGTTTTATGTATCTGGAAGTATATTTTATATCTATTAAGTTGTTCTACAGGAGAACTGGCAGATCTTGAAAGTGACAGTATTAAGAGAACAGCAATCAGACTACTTAATTCAAAGGAAAGATAGATAATTCAATAAAATACCAATCTAATTGGAAATATACCAATGTTAAGGGAAAAAAATGGGGAAAAATTGCAAACTGGCAAAAATACTGTTTCCAAATGGTAAGGAAGAAGAGAAGACAGAAAAATGAAGACATGAAAATAATCAAAATGGCTGGATATAAAATAAGATACAGCAAGAAGAGGTTTAATAAACAAAAGAAAAGTTGAAAGGAAGAAAACGTTTCTTATGCAACAGGAAAGGAGAACAAAAAGGAGATTATGCACAACAGAATAAATTCAATATGCTCTTCAATTTTTTATATTTAAAAAAAAGAGAAAAGTAGTTTCAATCAGATACTTCACACAGTGAGTTTTATCACAAGGATAAGTATGTCAGGGTGAATTTGAAAAGAGCAAGTTAAAGAATATTTAGATAAATGAGTTTAAGTAATAATAGTCTGATAATTTTATCTTTAAATGATTAAAAAAATCTAAGCAAAGAGATTTATAAGATATTAGTGGTTTTCTTCAAGAGATCATAGAAGACAGGTGGTTTGAAAAAAGGGACAACTGTGAAATTCTGTATCAACAACTAAAAAGCAAGAGGTGGAACAGAGGGAAGGAATGTAAAAGAATTACAGATCACGGCACGTACTTTGAGGAAGTAAGACAGAAAGAGTTATCTATCTATTTCTATTGAGAATAAAAAAGATGGGTAGTATAGTTCTGTCAAGGTTCAGATAGTGCCAAAGCAGTCTCATTTTCTCCAAGATGGAACCTGTACCAGGTTATAGCAGAATATGTAGCTGACTTCAATGAGGCATTTCCTATTGCCCTATAGGACATTCTCAGAAGCAAACTAGGGAACCACAACCTAGATGAAAAGGAAAAAAAGAGTACTCACTGCTTTATAAACTACACTCCAAGTAGGCATCAGTGTTTTCTTTGTAGTGAGAGGGTATTTCATCAATACAGGAGCTAGAATAAAAGCACAACATGGTAATAGGTGTCAATGATATAAAAGGTGACATCTTTGGGAAAGAGCTCATTGTAGAATGGCAAAAAAGGCTCCATGGGAAAAAAGCGAGCCTGCGTGATTAAAGGGAAAGTCATATGGAAAGACTGACTAGAAAAGAAGAAAGGAAAAATTACACTAGATCTATGGATGAGGCACCATCCACAAAGGTAATGGAAAAGGTCATAGACACAAACATTGTGCTCTGAATTTGACTAAATATATCGGGTGTATGCCTTATCCAATAAATTGTAAAGACTGTGGCTTTCAGACGTTTACTCTTTGTATATCTAATTGCTCAAATGTTGTGAGGGAACACTGTACCACAAGCTTCATATGTAGTCCGTTAACAGTGCTGCTGCTAGTATTACATATTCTGTTATTCATTTCTGCAATAAATTTCTTACATCTCTGTAAGTTTCATCTGGAAGTAGACTGCTTAAAAGTAAAGTGATATAAAGTGTTTCCCAGCAACTACTGCATCACTTCCAGTGACCTTCAAATTACATTTAACATTTATCTTGGGAAAAACTATAAGGCTGCTCAGTGTTGTGGACAGGAAGATTCATCTGGTACTGTTAACCTGATGAGTAGTGAAATAAAAAGTCAACTGAGCTTACATTTTTACAATCCCAGGAGAAAGTTAAAAAACACATTAGTTGATTTAACAAAATGATAGCAGACAGAGATTCTGTATCCAAGGTTATAAATGATAGTAGCTTAGTAAGCCCTGTATATCATATACAGTTATAAACTACTCACACTATGTATGTTTAAGGGCATTCTCACTTCTGTGTTTTCTTTCAGTTTAAGAGTTCTTTGCTTTGTCCCCCAAAAAGAAAACAAACAAATTAGGCTGTAAGGGTCAAAAGCATACAAATTATTATAGATTTCAGAAAGAGAGAAGATGTCATGTCGTGGGAAGATTCATTCTGCAGGCTTTAATTATCTATGACTCTGTGTACATTATTAAGTTGTTTGGTACCAGAAGTATATCAGTAGACTGACAAAGGTGGTGCTAAAGCCTTATTCCTGTTCTTCATCATGCCCTTTTCAGAAAAAAACGGTGCCTGCTATTTAACTGTCCTTTTTAATCCACATTTAGATAACATCTACTGTACAACATCATTCCCAGTGATGGTGTGGTAAACTCAGTCAGCCCAGTGGCTGAGCATATTTTCTGGAAAAACACTAGTGAGCTGACATCCATCTTCCTGCATCTCCTTTTCTTTAAGATACAAGGAGGCATGCAGATTGACTTCTGTGGGAATCTTTGCAGGAGGGACTGCTTTAGCCATGATCACCCATGGATGTTCTGAGCACAAGAGATGTACATTATTCCTTCAAGACACAAGAACGACTTTGTCCTCTATGGTCTTTTTGACCTACCCTAAATATTACTATGTGTCTTTCACTACTGCCTCCATTAACCCTCAGAAAACCTCATAGGTCTAAACTTGAGCAGGCTGCTCAAGTATAGTAGAGTGCTCAAAAGAGTATAATAGGCAAGTGCTGCAGTGTGAAGTTTGGAAGAAATGTTGAAAGGAATATACTGGCAAGGCAAGGTGCTATTTACTGCTTTGCTACATAGCAGGAGATAAATGGGAAAAGAAATTGGGTAAGTGGTTGCTTCTGCTTAGTGGAGATAGCCTTCATAAGAGCTAGGAAAGTAATAAAAGCTGGCTGCTTCATCCCTAGTGACAAGAGGCTTAGTTTACGTGTGAGAAACCCTTCTCCTTCAAATCACAGAAACACAGAATATCAGGAGTTGGAAGGGACCTCAAAAGATCATCTAGTCCAACCCCCCTGCCAGAGCAGGATCACCTTTACTAGGTCCCACAGGAAACATGTGTTTCTAACATATGTTAGCTTTTGTTGCATCCCTCCAACTTACTTCCTTTACACCTTTCCACTGCAATTACCATAGTCCTCTGCCAAGGTATTTGAAGCCATTGAGAGAATGGCAACATTCATTCATGAGCCACCAGTTCCCAAAGACTACACTCTTGTCCCAGACAGTACACACAGATAGACCTCTTCAGCCTCAGAAGCTGCCACTGTCCTCCTCCTGAAGTAACCTGGAGTTCAGTGAGAGCCTGTTCCTACAGAGAGCAATGGAAACTTGTCTTTGCAGCCTGTCTCCCTTGCATAGACTGAAGGCAGATTGACCACAGCCTTCAGGACTGGGATGGGCCATCCACACCCCACAGCACAGGGTTTCTGCCTCATCTTTTTGCTATCACACCTCAGGGAACACAAATACCAACAAGATAGGCAGATGATGAAAGCCCAAATGAGAGCAACATCTGCAGCTAAGGCTGAAGGGGTTCAAACAGCAAAAGCTTCTTTCCTAAGAAGGACAACCTGGTTAATTACATGCATAGAAATAAACAGTAGCTGTTAGGAAAAGGATCTAAATGTGACCTAGACTTTCACAAATTTACATGCTCTGAATTACAGAAATTCTAGCAAGATAATGTGGCCCATCAGTGACTAACATAAACAAAAAGTAGCCAGCATGTTACACCTAAAATCTTGTTATAGACAAAAGGGAACAAACATTTTTAGGACTAAGGATTTTTTTGTGGACCAAATTAATATTTTCTTACTCTAGTAGTCCAAGTAATCTAATAAAGGAAAGTAATAATATTATAGTTTAAATTGTTGTATAAAAATTTCCCAGTATATACTGCCTTTCTCTGATGTTACAACTGTCCTTCTGTCTTGATTTAAGCCCATCTGTGTAACACATGTAGGCAGAATAAGACACTTAGATATGTCTGTACCTATCTAAATGAGCCTAATTTACTGATTTTTGTTGGTCATTGGCCCGGACAGAATACTTCCACTGGTTCTAAAACAGAAGCAAAATTAGCATGGAAAACAGTGCTACACTGCTATTGTGAATCCCTAATGTTTTGCATTCAAATAAATAATTTTGAGCTATTTTGGGTCTGGCTGGGTTGGAGTTAATTTTCTTCATAGCAGCTCATATGTTTTGACTATTGATGAGCAGGGCTTGCACAGTTTTGAGGCTTCCTCTTTTTCCGACTCAGCAGGTTCTCCACAGCAAGTCAACTCAGGGTGGGCAAGAAGCTGAGACAGCTGAACTCAACTGACCTAAGGGCTATCATAGAATCATAGAATGATTTGATTGGAAGGGATCTTAAAGATCATCTAGTTCAAATGCCCCTGCCATGGGCAGGGTACACCTCCCACCAGACCAGGCTGCTTAAAGCCCCATCCAACCTGGCCTTGAACAGTTCCAGTGTGAACACTTCACTTGCTGGAGATGATGTTAGATTTTCTTCTGAAAAAAGAGGATGAAAGGCAATTGGTTTACTTCCATCTTAATCCTATGAACAGGAGAGATGTCAGTTGGTATTATTTATATGCAAGCAGATAATTTCTGTCAGTGTCAATCAGGACTACTTTTCCAATGCAAAACACAGACGATGCCATAGTATGGCAAGACTTGTTGAGATCTGCACAAATCAGTCTGAAAGGAAAAGATATGACTCATAGCATGGATTTTTCATACTTGTAAGATGTTATGAAAATGGTTTTTCTTGAGAACCTTTCCTTTGTCCTTTGGCCTGATGGCATGCTGTGCCTTTGGAGAGAAGTAGAAGACATCTTTCTCTAGATGTTTACCTATGAAGCCTTCTTCATCTCATTAATCTGGAATGCTTTCAGGGAGGAATTGAAGTTTATTTAGAACAATTTTCTGGCCTTCAAGTGTTACTTAACCACAAGCAAACTAGATGTAAAAAGCCTGACTAGTAACTTGAAGTTTTCTGTCCTGATTATCATGTCTAATTCAAGGCATTATAAGCAGTTTCAACAGCACTAAGATACCATTAAAGCTCTGAGTGCCTGTTACAAAGCTATTTCATTTTTTATGTAGAAAACAGTATGAGTATCAGTGATAGAATTGTTTTGGCATCATGCACAGTGACAGTACACAATCTAAACATGGCATTCTTAGAGGAGAGCAGAAATTACGCTGTCCTTACACATAGCTACCTCTGCGTGTAACGTGAATTTGCAATTAATCAAAGAAAAAATCAAGTAAAGAATCACTATTAGTAACTGCTAAACCAGAAAGGTTACTATTAAATCAAATAATGTAGTTAAACAAACAAAAAAAGATGTAATAAAGATTCAGTAACTATGTAGATGAAACCACCTACATTTTTCTTAGATTTTCTTGGTCATAAATTACATTGACTGATTCCACAGTTGTTATGAAAGGCAGACTGTCTTGCAGGGAACTCTCTTGTCAGAGGGTTATCACACATTTTATTATATTTAGAGATCTGTGAATTAGTTATTTTTTTTTGTACAGGAGAGATATGATAAGTTTTGCCTTACTTTCTCTGCACAAAATATTTCTTGTAAGCAAAGATATATTGTCACAATTGTATTTTCTCTTATACAACCATGAAACGGAAAAAAATCCTTAAAATTCCTGAGGCGTTTTTTCCTCAACATTTGGATAAATAAGGCAAGGAGTACAGGAATGTGCATATGCCTTTGGATTTGAATACTTTGCTAAAAGCATGCAGCTGAAGCCAGGACTATAACTTTTGGAGATACTTCAGAATTTCATTGACTTAATTTGGAAAGGAAGGATATCAAGCTTCATAAGAAGTTGTTTCTGCACACTGAACTGGCAAAAAGATTCTGGATAGTATTATGCAATAATAAACATTTTCTGGAAAAGAAACTGATCCTTAGCTGCCAATGTAGAATACTTTTTCCCTCTTTTCCATGTGTGTTTAGCTGGATAGTTAAGTTGAAATCTGTAAAGTTTTTTACTGTTGGTCTCATTTGAACATTGCATAGCACAGCTAGCAGTGAAATTCTGATACACTTAGGAGCATTTTTTGTTCTACTCTAAATAATTGGCTGTATTTTATATAGTTTTGGTACTCATGGGAAGAAAATCTCCTTTCTTACACTCTTTTCAACAAATATGTAGATTATCCAAGCTAGTGCTCTTGTGATTGATCAGAACAAAGATGAATATAGTGAGTATTCTGCCCCATTTGTCTATGCAGCAAGATATTGTAATCCTTCACTAAAAACTTTCTCATCACAAAGCAGTTCTTTCAGAACTCTGCAAAACTATCCCAATGATGATTTAATGATTTTTATGAGTTATCAGTCATATGCACAACACATGGTTCTTCAGCAGAATTTAATTAACCATTCCTTTAATATCAGTTCTACCTAATTAAATATAAGCTTTGGATAAATACAGCTGCTTCTTTATGAGCTTACCATCAAATAAGATACCTGAATGAATATACATTTGTCATTATGATCCTAGATTTCTGTGTATTTTATGCTATGTGTATATGTCGCAAAAACATAATATACATATAAAAATCTGGTCACCAAAAATGTATTTAAAAAAAGCCAAAGTGAGAGTTCCTTGATCATCAGTGCTTATAATCTCAACCACTTATATAGGGCCCTAAATATGCTCTAGGCAATGCAATTTCAATTTTGGTTTAAAAATGACATCGTATTTAATACCATATTTTCACATTTTATTTCATTACTGGATATTAATTCCTGATACTGCTTTTCATTTTTTTGTCTGATTAACACATATGAACGTCCCACTATGATTTAATAGAACTTTTTTCAGAAACTGATGTATTTGCAAAGCTAGTTTAAAATTACATACCTTCATTTATTACACTCAGTGCAATTTTCACAATGATATAAGTAAGGAAATACCTGTATTGTCTCAGTAATAATAAAGCTGACATGATTTATTTGTAATGAGCTTTTCCCTGATGTTTATTTGTTTTTTTCTTTTTCACCTGTACTGATCCACTATAGGGTGTTTCTCAAGAGATTTGTAGTAATAGCAAGTCTTTTTAAGATGCATAAAAGGTCATCAGATTTATTTTTTTCTTCTTTTTCCTCTCAAAAGAAATGAAGTTTCCTTTCCTTGTAGTCCACACTGCACCTCCCCTAACCTATAATAAACAGCCTATTGTGAGGAATATTTGATCACAGTCACATTTTGTCAAGGGTCATTCACACAGCTGATGTAATGTATCAAAGGCAATCCATGCTTCAGAGAATATACATTTGGGTTGCTTTTCTGGGTTTACTGCATGATGATATACATGTGTTTAAAATTCTCAGAATTTTTATATCTGATCCTTCCCTATCCCTACAGAAATAAATGAAAGCTTAGAACAAAAAAAAAAAATAAAAAAATAAATTTTTAATACTCCAAGAGATGAAAACATCTTTCAGTTTTCTTCGAACATGAAAAAAATTGCTCACCATATGCATCTGTTCATAAATAATGAAGTGATAACTAATTTAGTTAGAATTTAATACAACTTTCCTTCAAGTAACTGGAGGTAGAAACTTCCGTAGATTCTTACCATTGCAACATTCAACTTTCATAGTTGAATACGGTTTTAAATATCCAGCTTTTAAAAGCTGAAAAGAAGTTACAACTTATCTGCTGAGCTGCCATGAATGACAACATAGTTACTGTTAAGTCTGTTTGGCTGTTAGGTAGAAATCATTAAAATTATATTATGGTTATTTAAACTGAAATGTTGTGACTCAGTTGTGGTGAGCTAAGAGCTCAAATGGTAGCTCTGTCACCAAGAAATAACTTAAAGCTGCTGCAACTTGTCTGTTTTATATTGTGTTCTCATATTCTTATACTACAACTACTGTAAAACTTTCAGTCTGTCCTTTTCTTAGTGTCTAATAAAACTATTGTTTTCAAATTATTTCTAGTACTAAGACATGATATTTCACCAAAACAATAAGACATGTAGCTTGATGCTTCTTACTTGTGTCATAATTAATTTAAATTTGTAAGAGTTACATTAAACAACTAAAGTATATGTCATGGTCAAATCTGTGTGATAAATAAGGTAAGTTCCCTTCTAACTGACATAATAATAAATTTACTGGTCAAAATAGACATTCTTCTCAAAGAAAGAAAGTATAAACAGTGCATAAAAATGGCATTAAGTTGCTGAAACAGACATTTAATCTTCCATGCAGCATTAAAATTTCTCATCACACTTAAGATTAAAGCAATAGTGGTGATTCTGGCCCTTTCCCTGCACACAACTGCAAGTTCCTGCTCTCCCTCTGTGGTAGCTCTGGTATTTGCACAAATTGTTTTGTGGTTTGAATTCCTTTGAGTTTTGTTGTTTTGGGTTTTTTTTTTCCCCAGGTGGATTAAAAAATTCATCAAGCTGAAAAATAACCCAACTACTCATGTGGCACAATAAACATTAGTGCCAGCACAGTGAAGAAAAGGAGAGCAGTAGAAATAGGGAGGTAATGCACAAAGGCCTGAAATATTCTGCTTGGTGACATTACACCTTTAGGGTTGCTTAAAGATGTTGTGAAATCACAGTCTTTCAATAAACCTGCAATTACTGTAGACAGAACTGCTTAAATTCTGTATACATTTTTTCAGCAATAGGAATAATAAAATATATTCAAGTTTCTGTCAAAGCACTTGGGATTAACCTCAGGGTTTCACATAATGTTATTGTGTTGCTCCTTGCCTGCTTTTCATAAACACCAGGTATTTAGCAAAAGCAGTTTTCTGAACCCATTAGTCCACTGCTGTGAAATCCAAAAGGTCTCCATAATCAGGTCGGGCCTCCTAATTTCAGAGTCTGTTGGCTTCTTTTCAGTAAAGGGATGCAAAACTGGAATGGGAATCTATTTTGCCTTTTAAATGTTTACATGAAGCCTACAACAGTTAATAGATGTAAAATAGTCTACCTTCTTCACTGCAATGAATGATTAACATGAATAAAAACCAAGTTGTCACTGTGTCCCAATCACTGTAATTTCTGTTCTTCAGCAAGCAAAGAATGTAAGGCTGGCAGTAGAAGTGAAAGAGTGAACTTTTTCTGGGCCTTGCCTCCTTCCAATTAATGTCAGCCAAAATCCATAGTGATTTGCAGAGGAAGGAAAAAAGAAGTATAGGCCCAAAATTAAATAATCCTTGACAGGAGTAAAAGCAACTGTCCAATGCCATTCAGAAAGTTAAGCTTAAGGAAGTGTGTTCATGCTAATGAATTATGTTTTTATTCTTTATAAAAAGACTGAGGAAAAAGACATTGTCCTCTCTCTAAGAAAGGAAAATTTCTAAATTTTGCATTCGTCTAAATGAATAACACAACTGAAAAAGAAGGGAATGCCTGCCTTTCCAGAAGGATGTATACAAAAAGTCTCTAAATATGAATAATTTGTGCTTGAATCTTTATTATTTTATTCTTTTATTTAAATATTTTCAAACTTTTTATGTTTCAGCACCCCTTTAAATATACCACTGTTTGTTGCTATCTTTCTAGTGCTCAGGTATCTGGAACTTTTTTTAGTATTGCATTTGTGCTTATACTAAAGCCAGAGAGAAACAGACTATTAGTTTTCTCTGCATGACAAGACCTGCATATATCAGAATTGTTCTGGTGTTTTATAAGCGATACCACACTGCAAGCAGGTCTAATTTGTGCCCTACTATCTTCATTCAATCTGGTTTAACAGTATTGACTTTGGTAGCTTGCATCTTTCCATATTAAAACTTTGTTGCCTCTTTTCTGTCTCTATTCCCAGCCTGTCTTTCTGCACCTTTTTTTTGTACTCTCTTATTCGGCATACAGTCCATCAAGTTTAGAAATGTTTGAAATCATTAGTAACATTAGCATTACTTTCTCTGCCAGATTCAGCCAAGAAAACACCATTTCCTTTTGATGTCATTTATAATCATCTTTCTGGCAGATCAGCAATTCCTCTTCACAGCAGGCAAAGATCTGTATATATCCAATCCCGTCTGTGGTGCTTCCTATCTCTAATTATTGCTAAACAGCTATTGTCCTGCCAAATGACTTTTCTCCTTTCTTGAAGCCCTAGTTGCCTTGAGTAGCCTGTTTCTGTGTGCTTTCTGCCTAAAAGAG
This sequence comes from Mesitornis unicolor, assembly GCF_000695765.1. NCBI lineage: Eukaryota > Metazoa > Chordata > Aves > Mesitornithiformes > Mesitornithidae > Mesitornis > Mesitornis unicolor. The sequence goes on along the minus strand of NW_010165844.1, from coordinate 39,187 downwards.
CCTTGATTCAGAAGGAATCTACATATGTAATTTTGAGAGATCACGGGTACCCTGGCCTAGGCTGACTCGTTGCCTGATGACACCAAGATAAACTTCCTGTATTGGCCTACTAGTAGCATGTCTCTTATTTAGATTACCAAAGGCTGTATGCACTATCTCAACTTACAGGAGAAAGAATAACATTCTGCCTAAAAAGTAGAGAAAAGATGTCTTGGAAGAGAAAGGCAGATAAATCTCAGGAATTCCAGGGAAATACTGACTTCAAGAAGAATTATTGCAGTTGGACTCAGTGGACAAAGTATACCATAAGCTTTCTGAGCTGAGACTGCTAAGGTCTTGTAGAGGAGACACAAACTACACCCCCCCCCAAGCTATGAATGTCAGCATGTGCCAATGAAGGGCAACATCCCAAGCAAATGTCTGAAGGCCAACAGTACAGAAACGTTTTATGACTGCTGATAGCAGTCCTCTGTTAGATATAATACTTCAAGTGAACACTTTTATCTCACACTTTACAAAGTAGTGCTGAATATGTCTCAGAGTTAATTGCTGTATTATATCCTAATAAAGCCAGATACCTTTCCTTTTGGGTTTCTTTCTGCTCACCTTGGTCAAGTTTGGAGCTATGTTCTCCAGAAGAACAAAATGTGTCTTAGTATTTGGCCTTCTACTGGATGTTTTACCAATCAGTCTAAGTGACTACAGAGAACTACTTTGTTGTGAGTTGGGAGTTCAATAGTGACATATGTTTTCTGCAGCTTTCTGTTTAAGGTGCCAAATTTCTGCAATTGTATTATCCAAAGATAAGTAGCTTCCCTAAGTATAACCTAAATTACCTTATCTACTAGATATTGTAGAGATGTTGTCTTAAGGATGGCACAATGTTAAAAAAATCTAAAGGAACTGTTACCAACCCATTTTTGAAGAGCACTGTACTCTTGAGACAAAAACCTAATTTTAAAGTGAAAACTAATGTAACAAATACTATCTCTGACTTCTAAGAATGGTTTTACTTTCATGGAAGTTCGTACTTCAAGAGTCAAAAAGGAAGATCAAAGGGTTACTTTATCTCTTTTAGGAGAAATGACAAATATTTTTGGGTAGATGTTGTTTGGTGTAATCTGCATATAAACTAAGAAAGGGGAATTTTTTCTTGCTTACTCCACTGAAGCTCAACACATGAGCTATTTGGGTGCTCTTCTATAACTCCAGAAAAGTTATTACAAAGGCATAAAGAAATATCTAATACTAAGCTGTAAGGATTGATACTTTCTTCTTAATCAAGCCAATTCATGGACTTTAGTGGGATGTGGGCTTTTTGATATGACAAAAATACTGCTTTCCAGGTTCAAGTCCAGATTGTTAATGTTATACCATGCAGTGCTTCCTTGCTGAATTACATGAATGGAAGGAAAGTATAGAGGTGCAGCAACTCGATCACACAGAACAGGATGCTAGAGAGGGGTGAATGTATATGGTTGATTTTATATACCTTCACATATAGAACTTGATCACTGGGTTATGCTTTCTAATCCTTCTTGTTTATTTGCTCAAGCTCCCTGCTCAAAAGAGAACTTTTTTTGGTGTGGTTAACATTATCTTATTTCACTCTAACAGAATTACTTCTGTGTCAATAAATCAGTCGAGTTTTGACTATCAATCACTTAACTTCTGATCATAAATAGGACCACACTGACAAGTTATATTTTTTATTATTAAACAGTAGAAATAATTAAAAATATCAAGTCAAATTCTGTATTTCTATACTGGGAAATATTACAGAGGTTAAAAAGATAATATTTTAAATGTCTCATTGGTACAAAGGATACCAAAATGGACTTCTTGCAACTTGGTAAGTAGCTGTTCTTTCTTAAAAGCTGAACAGTTCTGGTTCTTACTGACCTGCTTTCAACATACTGACATGAATTTTAAAAAATGAAGTTATTTTGAGTGAAGCTAGTTGAGCTGTATTTAACATTAAGAGAACAAACTAAGGTATATGGAATAGTATAATGGCATGAACATAAAAGACAAATTAGGTGGCTAAATAAGCACAAGAGGCAATGAATTAGGCCTGGTCTGTAATAAATGTCAGTTTCATTATTGGAACAGAAAACAGGACTCTTCAAAATTCATGATCAGAAGAAATAACAATAAGCATTTGCCCAAATTGTGGCAACATCAAGGAAGAGAAATGTAAATGTATGTTAACAGCTATGTGAACCAGATACAGAAACAGATGAACAGCTTTGACATAACAGCGAAGCATTTCTCCAAAGACAGAATCTCTAAAAGACTTTTTTGAGTCAAAAACCATGAGGTCGTAATGGAGGCAGCTACATTCTTTTTGTTCTTTAAGCACAAATGTGTCAGCTTTCATGTACAGACAGGTAGGAGAAAGGCATGGGAATTATAAAAAAGTAGCCTGGAGATCTGCCTCTTGCTTAAATTCCCTTATCCATGCATTTGGAAGATGTTCATCTCAGTGGCTGCCGGTGGTCTAGAAGGAGGTCATAACAGTCCTGAACTTTAAATCTTGAAAGACAGAATGATCTGGAGCCAAACAAAGAGAAAAACTTCTCTTTCAATACTTAAAGGAGGCTTATAAGATGGGGATAGACTTTTTAGCAAGGCCTTCTGTGATAGGACAAGGGATAATGGTTTTAAACTAGAAGAGTGTAGATTTAGACTAGATATAGGAAGGAAATTTTTTACTATGAGGGTGTTGAAACACTGGAACAGGTTGCACAGAAAGGTTGTAGATGCCCCCTTGGAAACATTCAAGATCAGGTTGGACAGGGCTCTGAGTTACCTGAACTAGTTGAAGATGTCCCTGCTCATTGCATGGGGATTGGACTGGGTGATATTTCCTACACAAACTATTCTATGAATCTGTCAAATCAAAAAAAGACTTTAGCTCACTGTGGTAAATAAAAATGTATATCCAAGTAGTAACCACACAGGAGATTTATGAACATTTTGGTTGTTTTGTGGTGTTTATAATTTCTTTCTTTTTCATCCTTATGTTGGTTTTTTATTATTATTATTTTTGTGCAAAGTACCTCTTTCTCTTCTCCCAAACTGCTTTCTCTAGCCCCTGCTTAACAAAACTTTCCTTCATCTTGTAGGAATTAAAAGACTCTCCAATGTTCTCAGCACAATGCTGCTATGTCTTAAACTAATAAAAACATGGAAGTCTGGAGGAAGAAGTCTGGTGTCACCAAATGCAATAAATGTAAGAATGCCACTCAGGGATGTTAATATAAACCAGAAAGAATCTTTCTTACCATGAAGTCTGAAAACAAACAGTGCTATTTCCATTGGTAGGAAGCAATTTAGGAAGTATTTGGTAAATACTGAGGACATACTGCAGAGACTAAATACCTGGTAACGTTGGAGATGTGCCAAGTCTGCTTTAATCTGTGAATCTTTTTCCTTCTAGGCTAGCTTTTGACTTTGTGATACAGTCAGACTAACTCTCCAATTAAACACTTTTTTCAGTTACTTGGATCTGAACCTTGGATTCCCACATTATAACTATTGCAAATAAGTATCAAACTCACTAGCATCAATGAGTATCCTCTTATCCAAGAGTTTAGTAATAAGGAAGATAAAAATCTACTGCTACCATGAACTCTTTCAATTAATCAAGAAATAGGCACAAGGATCTACCAGCTCTGATGTCCTTTCTGATTCAAAGGAACAAATACGATGCTATACTTCTTTATTGACTTTGTTAAAAAAGTACACACGTACCCCCTCTTCTTTTAGCTTTTTTTTACCAGTTTTCTAAATGTAATTCTTCAAAAGCAAACACAAGATGTTGAAATCTTACTTTAAGAATCTTGGACAAATCTCCAATAACATTTTTTATGGTAAGATCTATATTATATATAGATAGCATTAATATTCCCTAATTGCAATTTAGACTTTGCTACTGTAGTTTCTTTAAAATACAGTGTTCCCTATAAATATGTATCCCAACTACTCTCATTTTTCTTAGTTACTTAAAATTATCAGATAAAGTTTGAAGTATGGTATAAAACCACTTCAGGGGAAAAAAGTAGAATAACTATATTTTGAGTACTTTTTATGCAAGTGCAGTGGTATTGTAGGCTTATTAAATGATGTAACTTCTAAGACTAAAAGTCTCTGTGAAATTATCCTGGCTGAGGCCAGCCAGATTTAAACTAACTGAGAACTGAGCTCTGCATATACCAATTTATTTCTGAATAAATTAATCTGGTTTAAAAGATAGGATCAAATCTCAAACTACACAAATAATGACACCATATCTGAGATTCTAAAATTAAGTGGTGTATCACAGAGAAAAATGTTGTCTTATTTAATATAATCTGGTTTATTGTTTTGGTGTAACAAGAGCTCCACATCTCTTTAAACATATTTAAAATAGATTATGAGATAAGGAGATTTAAAACACTAATTGGATTGAAGTGAATGGAAAAACCTCCTATTTGTTCTCATGAGCTGTTTTGGGGAATGGAATAAAGAATGTACTGCCAAAAAATATATTTTTAACTCTGTTTTTAACCTTCCAGAACTCAAAGTTTAAAACTGTGCAGATTGATAAATATGCAGCCAAGCTTCTTTGTTAAGCAGCTCATATCAGAATACCTTAGAAAAGACTGCAACATTTGAAGAAATTAACACAGTCTTTCTTTTCTCTAGTCAATCTAGTTTTTCTGCCAGCATGTGTGAAATTGAGACCATTTCAAATGTTTTTTTACAATTATTTTTCTAAAGCAAAAATAATACACCTTCTATTAGCAAGCCCACCTTAAGGTAGCCTAGAAATTTCCACACAAACTACTCACCACCACAGCTCTGATTTTGTGGGTTTTGATGGAATGCAAGGGAAGAATGAGGATAAGCTGCAAGAATGAAGGAGACCATAGCATAAAATAGCATAATCAGAGTCATATTCATCTCCTGTTTGGAGAATCACATCTTCTCTCTCTCTCAAGACCTACCTATGTCTGATGTTCTTGTTCTTTGTTTCAGTTTCATTGGATCACAGGATGAGGTTAGAATGAACATCAGGTGATAATCTACTCCAATATCTTGCCTAAGGTAGGGTCACCTATAAAACCATATCAACTTATACAGGGCTTTATCCAGTCAGGTCTGGAAAACATCCAAGGGACCGCATCAATGAAAGTTTTTCATTATAGCCTCTCTCTTCTGTCTCTCATTCTCCCACTATGCAACCCTGAGCCTGACACTATCACCTCAGAGACCCATCCTGTCTGTACAGACAGGCAGCTTCCCTCCATAGCTATCCATTCTCCAGATGGAACAAGCCCCAGGTCCTTCATCTTCAACAACCTCTGTACTCTGACCTCACTCCAATTGATCAACATCTTTCTTGTATTGGGTTACCCAGGCTGTGCACAGTATCTAGATGTAGTCTAAAGGACATCAGGCAGCGATTGATCATCCCTTCCCTCAATCTATTGGCTTTTCTCCTGTTGATACAGCCTAGGATGCTGCTGACTGTCTCTGCTGCCAGGGCAGGCTGATGAATAATATTTAGCTCACTGTCAGCCCAAGACCCCAGTTCTGATGACAGAGCAGCTCTCCAATCTGCCTTGTTGTCAGAGGCACTTTCTGCCCCTAGACAACAATGTAGAAACATTCTACTCTTCCTCACAAACAAAGCATTTTTTTCTCAGTTGCACTTGACTTTTGATCTGGACTCTCTGGGGGCATCTTATATGTTTATGTTTTTAATCTGGAATAGGAGGGTGCCTTTGCAATAAGTTTCTTGACCTTCAACACCTATTGAACTTTGTCTTATTGCAGAGCAGCCTCTGTGTGCCAACAGCATTCTTTTTAGACAAAAACCAGTGGACATGTGAACTTCAGAAGCTTGCTAACTGCACTCTAGCTGCTTATGGATATTCAAGCCACAAGACAACACTAGAGTTTGCCTGAAGTCAAAACTCCAAAACTCAGCACCAATTCTTCTGCTTGATAAAGCTGTTATAAAGATCCTGAGTACTAGCTAATATATGCATATCATTTCCTTCAAAACTTGTTATTTACTATTACAAATAAGAAAGAATCTAAAAGTCAAGGATTTGCAAGAAACTGGGGTCTTTCTGGAGCATGAAAATTGTTTGGTATCACAGTGACAGAAATTAATGGTCTGATGAATATGACTTATTATTTTTGTAGCCAAAAAAGTAATTGAGAAATAGTTATTGCCCTACATATTTTTCCCCTTCTGTAGGCAGAAAAAATCAAATGTAGTAAGTCAGTGTTACTTATCTGTTGGAACAAATTCTAGAAAACCTAGTGTCCTGGTTTTCTATTCAGGAGAACTTCATTTCTGAGAGGACTGTAGTGTTCAATTAGTGAGAACAAGTTGGTAAGATATTTTGTCTTAGTTTTAGTGGGAACAGAATTAATTCTCTTCATAGTAGCTGGCATGAGACTTTGTTTTCGATTTCTGTTAAGAATTGTATGATAACACACTGATGTTTTGGTTGTTGCCAAACAGTGCTTATATTGAGTCAAGAACTATTTTTTTTTTAGGTTTTTGCCTGTCCTACCAGCACCTTCTTTGCAAGAAGGTTGGGGGAGACATAACCAAAACAGGTGATTCAAGCTGACCAACAGAAGATTTTTTATATTATAAATGTCAAACTCACTGTAAACTGTGGAGCCTGCTGGGTTTGATTCTTTTCCCTCAATGGTCACAGCCCTGGAGGTTCTTGCTCATCGTTCGGTTCCTGAGGCTTACCCCTCTCCTGTTGTTGATTATCACATTTTTGCTAGCACATGACCAGTGACTGCTGTATGAGATAAGTAAAAGTTTCATAATTTTATTATAATTGTTTTTATTTCTATTATGATTATTGTTATTATTGTTGTTGTTGTTGTTATTGTTATTATTAATATTACTTTAGTTTGGTTTGTTTCAGTTAATATTTGTTCTTATCTCAAAATAAATAAAATTCATTTG
>NW_010165844.1:0-32168 GCF_000695765.1 Mesitornis unicolor | reverse complement strand
AGGGAAATCTTATCCTCATGGCTTGCAAAAGGTTCAAGGGTTTTTGGTCTCTTCCAAGTGCCTCTTGTCATTGTTCAGGGCCCCATTTGAAGCCATTCTTCTTCTAGGTCCAAGATAGGTTATCTGAAATGTAACATTGCTAACACATGTTGAAAGGTATAATGCAGAATGAAATGTAAAGCCCGGAGATCACGTTTTACAGCTAGTGTTCTAAGCTGCTTTGTTTTCCCCAAAAACCATCACAGCTCCAGGACATGCAGGATTGACCTGGTATGAACTTTTTCCTATTGCCTTCGCTCTGCTCTGGCACAAAAAAGATGCTTTCCTTAAGTTATCTGTACAACTTCAGAGAAGAGTAAATTACTTCAACTCTGTTAGTGTTTGGAAAAAGACACAAAGGTCACATAACAATACCTTGTTTTATTTCTACATAAAAAAACTTAAAGGTAAAGATTAAGAATTGCATTTATTTAACTTTAAGAGGTGATACTTAAGGAGGAACATGATAACTCTACATAAATAGTTAAAGGGGAATAATTTGAAAGAAAGAGAAAGCAGGTTCCACTGAACATTAGTTATAAAACAAGGAGTAATGGACTGAGTTAGAAGGATAAATTTACCTTGGTTATTGCAAGAACTTCCTGAGAAAAAGGACAATCAGAGTATAAAAAGACTTCTTTTGTGAAATAGTTATTGCACAATCTTTGGACACATTAAAGTAAAATTAAAAAGCTATGCATAAAATAATGTGAGTTTTCAGAGACTGAACTGGATGACCAGATGGCCTTTCAAATACACTTGTAATTTGACCTTCGCTGTTTTCCAGGTGCCCACCAAGCCACTCTGTTACCCCCCCTCCTCAACAAGGTAGGAGGAGAAAATATGACAAAAAGCTCATGGGTTTTAGACAAGGTCTCAGAGATCACCTACTGATTACCACTACAGACAAAACAGACTCGACTTGGGGAAATTAATTTGATTTATTGCCAGTTAATAACAGAGTATGATGATGAGAAATAAGAACAAATCTGAAAACATCTTCCCCACCGCCCTTCCTTCTTCCCAGGCTCAACTTCATTCCTAACTCTTCTACCTCCTCTCCCTGAGTGGTACAGGGGGATAGGGAATGGAGGTTGTGGTCAGTTCATAATGCTTTGTCTCTGATGCTCCTTCCTCCTCATGCACTTCTCCTGCTCTAGATGGGGTCCCACCCACAGGAGACAGTGGGTGGGACCTTTTCCAGTGTAGGTCCTTCCCACAGGGTGCAGTTCTTCAAGAACTGCTCCAGCATGGGTTCTTTCCAATGGTTACAGTCCTTCAGGAATGGACCACTGAGTGTCAGTTCCTCACAGGGTCACACAGGGTCTTTCCAGAAGGCACACTCCTGTGTGACCTTCTCTCCATGGGACACAGATCCTGCCAGGAGACTGCTTCTCTGTAGCCTTTCCATGGTCCTTAGCTTTCTTCAGGACATATTCACACGCCTCATCGTGAGGTCCTCCATGGGCTGCAGGGGAGCCAACCTGCCTTACCACGGTCTTCTCCAGGGGCTGCAGGAGAATCTCTGCTCTGGTGCCTAGAGTACCTCCTCTTCCTTCTTATTCATTCACCTCAGTGCCTGCAGGATTTGTTTCTCTCACATTTCCACTCCTCTCTTTCAGCTGCTTTTGCACAGTGCTTTTTCCCCCTTCTTAAATATGTTATCGCAGAGACACTACCAGCATTGCTGGTTGACTCATCTTTGGCCAGAGGCAGTCCACCTTGGAGCCAGCTGAAACTGGCTCTGTTCTGGTCTTCTCACAGAAGCCACCCCTACAGCCCCTCTGCTGTCAAAATCTTGCCATGTCAACTCAATACAAAATCATTGCACAGTACTATGGAAAAAATTTAAAAAAGTGGATGCTTAAAAATATCCAGAGGTGGAAAAACACCAACTTCCTCCCTGCTGAAATCAAGCTGTTCTAATAAGGTGAAGGAAAAGTGACACACAAAATGCAATAAGCTCTCTGGTAGATATTTCGTTTGTAATCTGCTTTAGGTATGATTAAAACTGTATTGACTGACTTATAAGATACTTACATCTAATTCTACTGCACTAAGCAAATTTTTCTATTAAATAAAAATGAAGCCAAATAAATTATAGTTTCACAATCTCCCCTGCTTGCCCCTTGTGTTTGTGGTTGAATAAAAAGTTGAATAAGTTCTATATTGAGCAGAAAGACTGAATATTTACCCCTACCTTCTTTCCTCACCTTTTGATTTTCTCTGGCAGATTGGTAAGACTTACTCCTGGACTCCTTTGAGCCTCTAAGAACAAGTTCCACAAGCTGGAACTGCTTCTTAACAAATACTAAATGAATAAGTGGAATTTCCTAGGAGGAAACATGTAAACACAACATCTATCATTTTCTTCAGCCTACATTTCTGGTCTGTGAAAGCAAAATGAAGTTCTAGTCATGGAGTGAATAAAGTATGTATATAATTTCATATATTTACTATTAGTTGAGCACTGCAGTCAAGTATATGTACAGGGTCCCAGTCTCTGGCTGAGACAATAAGCACATATATGGCTACATTATATGAAGGCACAAAAAAAAAGACGTGCCTTTTAGTTTTGCTTTGTTGAGATTACAGATGCTAAAGGTTAAAGTTAATGTTTGTAATGGATTAGCAAATTTTCTTCTCCAGTTCATAATCCCTCAGTGTTGCCCAGGGAACTACTGATTAGCTTGACAAACTGTGATTGATTCAGGGTCATGAAGTCAGACTGACCATGATAATACAGATCCTTGAAATTCAAAAGGATTTGTAAGAAAGGAACAAGAAAAGATTCAAATGTTCTTAGTTTCACAATCAGTGTGAAAGACCTGATAGGTCTGAGTGTACTTCAGCTACTTTGGCCATCAGCAGTAGTGATGTAACACTTAGACTAGGAAAGGCCTGAGGACCAGGCTTTGCAGTTTCAAAATGCGGGTGACACCACTTTCCTCTCCAAATTCCTGTTAGTAAGTCATTAAAGTTTGTATTGGGTTTATGTGGCAAGGTGTTGGCAGCAGGGTTCTGCAGGGGTGGTCCTTGTGAGAAGAGGCCAGGGACTGCCCTATGCTGAATACAGCCATTTCCAGCCACCTCCAATGGACCCACTTCTGGTCGAAGCTGAACCTATCAGCCAGGCTAGGCAGAGAGAGGCAAAGTGTGACAACCAGCCCCACTGACACCAAGGTGAGAGAAGAAGAAAGGTGAGGAGGTGCTTGAGGTGTCTGAACACAAGTAGAGATTCCCCTGCAGCCCCTGGAGGAGACCATGGTGAAGCAGGTATTTCCCTGCAACCTGAGTAGTGAGCAGGGTAGAGCAGGTGGATATTTCCTGAAGATGTTTTGCTGTGGAGAGCCTACAATGGAGCAAGTTTATCCTGAAGGAATGCAGCTCATAGGAAGGACCTATGCTGAAGCAGGGGGAAAATGTGAGGAAGATGCAGCAGAAAGGAGCTGTTATGGACTGGTCACAATCCCCCATTCCTCATCTCTCTGTGTCACTTGCGGGGGAGGAGGTAGAGGAGCTGGGGGTGAAGGAGGGAAGTTGAGCTTGAAAAAAATGGTGGTTGGGTGTATCACATCCCCTAGCACCCACAGGCCTCTGGAAAGACTGGGAGAGATAACAGACTGCTAAAGACTATATGGAGAGCATTATGCAGTGGGTCATGGATATAAATTTAGCAGAAGCCACTTGGCTAGTTAACACCAGATGTTCTGCTAAATGACCTTGTCCTGTCTAAACAAAACCTTTACATACTGTGGGAGGAGGTAAGGTCCCCATAGTGCACATAGGGAAGTTGCTGGGGAAGTCAGTGTGAATTGCTCCTCCCATGGGAAAAGGAAAACCCATTTGTGAAATTGTCTTTACTCAAGGACCTGGGTGTACTTGGTGAGTAATGCAGGAGGATGGGAGACCCAGTGTGTGACTCAAGGAGATTTAACCTTGGGGGAAAAATAATCTGTGATGTGTGTTATATGTTGTAGAAAGTAATGTAGCAGAAACAATCTGAATTGATGAAGAGTGAATTTTGTAAGGAACCTGGTGAGTGCAATGATGACCAAAGCCAAGCCGGTGCTGCTTCCTAACAACTGAACATGCTGCTTCACCTGTCCTGGGCATCCATCTTGACAGCTGGGGCCCAGGTCATAGCTTGTTCTTATAAACATTTGGAGGAGTGGAGGAAGCCCATGGAATGCAAAAATAGTATCTATCTGTTAAAGAACAGGGGATAGTAGTTAATGAAAATGTATAAATCTGTATGTTGGGTATAAAGATGGTTTAAGTATATAGTATAGCTTGTAAGTATTGCTAAGAAGGGATTTCAGTAATGAAAATTAATTACAGTGGGATGTTTAGAAGATAGATATATATATGTATTAAATTATGTGGGACCTGAGCATGACACAAATGGTATGGAATAAGAGGTGAAGATGGTATGGAATAAGGGGTAAAGATGGTATGGAATAAGGGGTGAAGGTTGTATGGAGTTGGGCTGAGATGGAGTTAATTTTCCCCAGACCAGCCCTCATGATGCTGTGCTTTATATTGGTAGCTAGAAAGGTGCTGGTAACACACCAGTGTTTTGGCTACTGCTGAGCAGCGCCCCCACAGCATCAAGGCCAACTGTCCAACATCTCCCATCCCTCACCAGTAGGCTGGGAGTGGGCAAGATCTTGGAAAGGGACGTAGCTAGGACAGTTGACCCAAACTGACCAAAGGAATATTCCACACCATATGATGTCTTCTCAGCAATAACAGCTAAGAGAAAGGAGATGGGGAGGGGTCATTCTTTATTACAACATTTGTATTCTAGAGCACTCGCTGCATTTACTGAGGCCCTACTTCCCAGGCAGTGGCTGGACATTGCCTGCTGATGGGAAGTAGAGAATAATTTTTTTTTCCTTTGCTTCTGCATATAGCCTTTGTTTTAGCTTTATTAAACTGCATTTAACTTGACCCACAAGTTTTTGGTTGTTTTTTTTCTGGCTTATTTTCTCATCCCTGGCTCTGTCCTGCAAAGAAAGGGAGTCATAGAGCAGCTTGGTGAGCACCTGACATGCACCCCAGGTCAATTTACCACATACCGGTATGTGAAACAGCTTACAAAACATAGTCTTAAGTTTACAGCATCTTTAATATTAAGCAAAATATCAGGAGAAATTTCACGCATGTATCTAAGGCAACCATGGTCCTAACAAGATTTCACTATAAATCTAGAGGTTCAGAACCAACCTCCCATCCTCAAAATACATTAATTTCAGACAGGGACTAACATAAAACCAAAAATGTTTGAGTTAGAAGGGACTGAGGTAATCTAATCCATCTTCCATCTTATTGCAGTGTCAATTATGAGATCAGACTGGTTTCCTCAGGGCTTTATCCAGTCAGGTCATGAAAACCTCCAAAACTGAAAAATGTAAACTCTCTCTGTGCATGAATACAGGTGCTTAGTAGCTACATTCTTCAAGGCACAGGAAAAGATTTGATAATTAGATACATAATTTGGGCTTGAGTATAGGGTTCTTTTTCACTGTAGACCAAAACCAAGTAAGGATTTAGTGGTATCAAGTGAAGAAACAGGGCTATATAGCAGAACCTAAAATATCAAACAACAAGACTTCTGTTCATGTTACTTTTTCTTCAAACACTTTACTCATTTGATTGTTAATAGTCTGATTTAACTGTCACTGAAATCAGTGAAAGTTAAGTATCTAACTCCCATATAAATATTCATATTGTAAATTGGAATACTCAGACTTGAGAGCTCATGTAAAAACACACACACTAACTCCTCCTACTAGCAGTTAAATTGTCGAGCAAGAACATAAACTTGGAAATTGTTACTGTCTTGTAAATGGACTGGACTGAAATATTTGTTCTAAATCCAGTAGATACTACATTAAAAAAAATGTCCTCCATGATTAAGGTCTAAGCATTAACCACCAGTGTCCAACAGATATGGGAACCGCATAATTGCTCTTAGCTGCTTATTAATGATCCTTTACTGCCATTTGTATTAAGCCCTATCTGTAGATGTCCTTTGAGAGGATCTACTAGAACAGTTCCAGCAAGAAAATTCTGCAAAGGAAGGGGGACTTTGGCAAAACTAGAATTTAGTCAATTTATTTTCTGCTCAGGCTGACATAAACTAAGTGCCCCCTGAATCTTTGGAGGGAGAATCAGAAGTTGAACTATCTTTGATGTCCTCAGTGCCACTAGATTTTTGCTTTGTGCTTTGTAGAGCCAGCCTTGGCACACATCTACCATTTGTAACACAAGGTGGCTTGCAAAACTTCTGGAGCATGTATGAAATAAGTAACCTATCCAGACAAAAGCATTTGGGGCAAGTGCTACCTTATTGCCACCTCTTATGTCTGAGGTAGCTGTCTTTTGAAGTGAAATTTGCCTAAAGGATAGATTTTGCTAAACAGCCACATAATTCTAAGCTATGTGGATGGGGCTTTTTGGTTGTGGGTTTTTGTGTTTTGTTTTGCGATTTTTTTTAAATTCATCAAGAACATACAGCAAGAATTCAAGAATGATCCATATTCATGCTATAGAGGGTTTAGCAAAATTACTCATGTTTTAAATCAAAAGTATGCGTTATAAAATGGACATATTTTCTGTCCCTCGGGCAATTCTATGTAGAAGATAACTGTTCTGAAAGAACAGTGACAAGCAAAAAAGCTAAGCTGGGGCTTTTACATCAACATCATGCAGGTTAAAAGTGCAAAATTAGCAACTCAAGGTATCAATAGGGTATATCTATCTTAAAAATCAAGACATACGTAGGCAGCACCAGGCAAAGCTTCCTTACACTTTGCTAAAGCTGTGATTGTTAAAAAGTTGCCAGTTTTACTAATTGTGACAGTGATGCTGGAAAAGTTGTTTCCTAAATATACTTTCAGATTACACCTACAGGCTGCATTTTCCAACTCAATAGTTTTCCTGAGCTAGGCATTAGAACAAGTCAAGGAAGTGGAAGAAAGGTATGTATTCCACTGTCTGTCACTATTTCTATCTTTTTGAGAGTATGCACAGATATTATATTAATCAAGCAGAGTAATTAAAAAAAAAATGTTGTGTTGTCTCTCTCAGACACACACATGCTCTATTCATTAGTCAGACAAAACGTGTTCTCCTGAGCAAATCTCAGCTCATCTTGTAACTTCATTGTGTTATGCTGTGTTGATATTTTTGAATTTGGAATACTTGACACAGCTTTCTGCTTCTTTATGAAGATGTTACACTACCTTGTTAAGTACTGTTTTGCACTTCTAGCAGACCTATGCTTTCTGATTTTTATTCTGAACTCACTTCCTACTTGAATTCATGTAGTGTTTAGTTTAGTCAATACAGTAAGGTCAATTTCTATCTAAGGTACCTATTTCTATCTAAAGTATCTATTCTACCTTTTATTCTAAGCTATTTGAATACCTCAGCATATTCAGTATATTATTCACAAAAATGCTCTCTAAATTCAAAGAACTTTTAATATTCCTATTTAAAGCTAGGGAACTGAAGAATAGCAACACTAAAATCAAGTATCAGGGAATTATAATAATGAAAGCTATATCTTGATTGCAGGCATATAAATTCCATCTGAAATACACTAAGTAATGTAGCTTCTTATGTGCCAGGAACCGCCACATTTTCTAACTGAAATTTAATTTGTCTTTACACTAAAAAATCATTAAGATAAACTCAATTCCCTATCTTGCCATGTCTGTGAGCCCAGATCATACTTAATATCTTCAGTATGCATTTTCTCCATGAAATCAGGGTAGTAATTTCTCTACAGTTATAGTTCCTATTTTATTCTGTATGTTTTGGGGAAAATTTGTTCACAAGGAAAAGATCCTTCTCCCCCAGTCAAGCTTATTGTGGAATAAATTATTCAAGACTGTTTACTGGATTTAAATAGCTAGAAATGCTCGTAATGAAAATTCTTGCTTAGAATTAGATTTTGCATCCCAAAGAAGCAAGGCAATCATGCTAACAGTCTTGCTGAAGAGAGAGGGATTATTCATAGTTGTAAAGCAAACATACCTGCTGACTCAAAACCTTAATCAATGTTAGTTATATCACCAGTTTTGAGGCATTTAATCACACATTTTATTTGAGTTATTCATAGGAACAGATTTAAAGGAGTAATTAAGAACTCATGGGACAGAAATGAGAAAGGGAAGGAGAAAAAAAAAAAGCAGGGGGAAGCCATCAAGGCTCCAAAAAATCAACAGGAATGAAAATTTCAATACATTTCTATGTTTAATAACAAATCTATCACCTAGTCTTGAAGCTGTAAATTTGACTTCAGAGTAGTATGTCTTTATAATACAGAAAATATCGCTAATGTAAGCAAGACAAATATACCCACTTTAAAAAGATGCTTTGTTTTTAGTTCCAGATCTATATTTTCATTACATCCTTAATGAAATTTAATGCAAGATTGCACTAAACGAAAGATTTGAAGAACAGCTTAACTAATAAATTACTTTTTTGCAATGAAGAAAATATTCCTATCTAGGAGAAAACTAAAGAAATTTTCCCATTGAATGGCAGTTATAAACATCTTTAAACACACAATATTTTTTTTCTCCCAAGCACAATACAATATATTATTATTCTACAGGTGTACTACATATAACAAACACAAATTTAACCTACTTATCCTTCCCTTAGCAAGAGAGAGTCTAGGTTTCTCTTTGCTATTCTGATATTGACTTTCACAAAATTTTGGGAGTTCATATTTGGTTTTCAAGTTTGAAAGTGGCCAACATACTGAAAAGTCAAAAAGATAAGCTAGAAAGTCATAGTACAGTCACATAAATCTCTTTTTTAAAAGATTGCTATATAGTCTTTAAACAGTGCTTTCTAATCCATACATTCAGGCTCCTACTCTGTTATTTCAGTGACAGAAGGTAATTACAATTTATAAATTCTGTTTTTATTTTGTCTTCTGCACTGGTAAACGCACTAATGAGAGAAAAAGGTAGGGGTGGATTTCAAGAGTAATTTTTTAATGATGTGATTAAGGTTAGTTGTACTGGTACTTATTTATCCAGGGGTTGCTGAAAACAGGACTGAAAATGAGACCTCCTCTACTTTATGTTTTAACTACTATTACCATGAAAGCAAGAAGTTATCATAAAGCATAATAATTACAAAAACATTTTACACAATTAATACTGAGTACTGACACATGGTTAGCTTTGAACTGAACAAAAGGTTCAGCACACACAGTTGGATATTTGAGGCAGGAGTGTACAATATCTATTTGTTGATTTTATTACTTTTAAGAAAAATAATACCGCACAGATTAACCTTTAATGATATATATACTTTTTATTTATTACTCTTACTCTCAATTTTTTCTTTTGAAGACCTCATTGAGCCTTATGCTGGCTTCTACTTTTAGAGTTAATTGGCCCCACCTGTTTGCACTTTATATCAGCAATTACTGTGTCTTGAAACAGTTCCAAAAATTTGTTCCTAGGGTGACTGAACAGGTAAGCTCTTCATACTAACCACCACCATGCTGTCACAGTTATGGGGATGTTTAAGGATCTTTTTTATATATGGACTTTGAAACTTACAATAGTTCTTTCAGTTCATTTAAAGTAACATAGCATTCATATAATACTTTAAATCAATTATGAGTACTCAATATGACCAAAGATTAAAAGCCATAAACTTACTGGATTTTTTGTTATAGAATCATAGAATGTTTTGGGTTGGAAGGGACCTTTAAAGATCATTTAGTCCAACCCCCTATTTAGTATTTGATATGAGTTGTAGATATTAATCAAAACCCTGAATTGAAACATCATTAAAGCAACTGAAGGGGAAATGGTTCAGAAACTTACCTCTGTTACAGATCAATATTTTTGACAGGATATATATATCTCTTTAAAGAGTCAAAAGAAAAGTCTGGATCTAAATCTAAATACTTGCTATCTTGTAATGAAATATTTGTTTTTGAGGATTTCAAATTCAAACCCATAAATTATATATCAAGCAGCTTACAAACTCAGATAATAATAATTTGGTTTTATTTTACTTTTTAGGCTGAGAATATGCTTTCATTTTTTTTTCCCTTCCATGACAAAACACATGAAACAAACCCTGAGATTAAATCAAGATACAAGGATGGTTTAGCACTTACACGTATAAAACAGTATTCTTTTACATTTATTTATTTTTAAGATCCTCAGCTAATAATAAATAAAGTTAAATAATAACAATAATAATAATAATAATAATACCACCACTACCACCACCACCACAATAATTCTACTTTCACAGATTTCATCAAAGGTTCACATAAAACTTAACATTAGATCTATTTTTAGGCATAAAGCTGTAGATCTGTGTTCATTTTATCTTCTCTACCAAGCCTCAAATAAAACGTCAGAAACTCTTCCCCAGCACTTTTAACTGAAATATTGTGATATAATTCTGATCAGTAGTGAAACACATGGGAAGCACATAGTTCTTCCCATGAAACACATGGGAAGCACATAGTTCTCTTCAAACTACATTTCTATCACCATGCCATGGAGAAATGCACAAAGTTGTGTTTACCTTTTCTATTGTACCTTAGTGCTGAGAATATGCATGTAGGTTTTGGAAGAACTCCTATTTTAGAACCTCCTCCATCATTCTTATGTTTAACCTTATAGGTATTGTACTCAACACTCACCTGATTTCTCAGAGTAAGCTTTCTCTTTTTATTGTAGATTCATCTTCCTTGCCACAGCCTGACAATACAATGATGCCACTCAAAGAAACAAATGCAGCATTTCAGGCAAAAAAGTCCACATAAAAAAAAAAATCACTTATCTAATTTTGAAATACTTAACAGCTGTGTGTTGCTGATATCTGGTAAATATTGGTCTGACTTTTGGAATAGTGAAAAAATGCTAATGTGATTCACTTGCATCCAGTTGTTGATTATATAAGCAGCTGGGTTAAAGGATACCAGTATAAGATCTTGCAGGAATGTCTAAAAGATTTACTTTGAGAGTAAAGAGATAAACAATGAAAATGTTTAATAAGAAAAGGTCATGAGATCATGGAAAAATCACTGGAAAAGTCAGTACAAGAGTAGAATAACCAAAAACCCCCATATTTGTTTACTTATATTAACAGATGAAAACTATGCAGAGCAAGAAATGTGTTACTACTGATATATCCTAGTCAGTAAGAAACATCCTGTCAATTTTAATGTGTAAGACCACACTATTTCTGTATCTGGAGCAGAAAAATGTTGGCACTTCGAAAACACTGAGACATATTTACCAATAAATAAAGGTAGAATATATTATGGAAATGTTGAAACTGTTCCAAAACAGACATTATTGTATTAAATCTTGCTGGGAAGCAGCTAGCTTTTCTATAGCAGTCCTCTTACTACTGTGCTTTGAAGCTAGAAAGGTGTTGATAACACTAGTGTTTTGGCTACTGCTCAACAGGGTTCCCACAGCTCAAAGGCTGTCTCCCCCACCACCCATCCATCTCGTTCCTTCCTCAAAGGCCAGTAGTCTAGGGGTGGGAAAAAGTCAGAGGTCAGAAGGGGACATGGCCAGGACAATTGCCAGGCTCCTGGTAGCCCTGTGCAGAAGGAGGAGTGCTGATGGGAGCTGGAGGTGCTGTGGACTGAGTTGGAGGGTGAGCATCTCTGCTTCCATGAACTGCACCACTGGGCCCAGCCTGGAGGCCCTTCTGGGCACGAGGCCATCAGGAAATGCAGAGCTCTTGCTTCCTTGATGGAAATGGGCCCCAGGCCCTGGTAGAGGCTAGCTGACATATTAAGCCCCAGTCTTTCTGCCTGGCACTACAGGAGAGTACCCTCAGAAGCCACAGGTCTGGGCAGCAGACAACATGCCAGGCTGTGGAGGATGCTCTGCTCCAGGTACCAGAGCCTGTGACAGAAGACTTGATGCTTCCTGGGAGCACATGCAGCCAGCTGCTGGAACAGAAAGCCTGGTTACAGCACGCCTTGGAAGACCTGTAGAGGCAATGTGGTGCCCTGGAGATGGACAACTGCCTCCTGAGAAAAGGAAGCTCTCAGAAAGTGTGCAAGGAGGCAGAAAGGTTCCAGAAGAAAAGTGTTAAGCTAGCTGCCCTCACTGAGAAGCTGAAAGAAAGATGCAAGCATTTTCAGGAGACCATCAAGCAGCTGACAAATCCTCCAGTGCCAATACACATCAAAGCATCACTGAGGAACTGGACATGAACTCTTTACCCCAGCAGAGGGCTAGAGAAAGGTGAGAGCCTTCCAGAGTTTTGCTGGCACAGGATAAGCAGAATGAACCCTCATGGAAAGCAGCTGAGGAGCTTCAGACCCAACTAGCTGCAAAGGAAGAAGGCCCATATTATGTGAGCACCCTCAGACAAAGGCATGAGGAGTTAGAGGTGCAGCTTATGGTGGAAGAAAATTCCCATGTCCATGGGCAGATGCATTGGGCAGAAAAGGTTCAAGCTGAAAATGCTGACCTCAAGGGACAACTAATTCGAGTGGCAGAGAAGTAAAGTTCCACCACCCAAGCCATCAGTTCAAACCCAGCTGGAAGACACTGAGCCACTGAAAGTCATGAGGCAAATGGCAGAAAGAGGGCAACAGCTGGAGAAGGAAGGTGAGAAGACAAAGTCAGCGCTGCAGAGGACAGAAAAGGAAGATAAGTTTTTGCAGCGCACTCAGACAGCAAGAAAAAGGGAACACCATAAAGCTGTTCAACTGTTTCAAACCCAGGTGCATGGGGTGGAGAATTGTTTTCACAACCCCTCAGAGTCAACTTCAGCAGAGGACAGTCCTGGGTCCTGCCTTCTTTCAGGGGATCCTACAAGTGAGACAGAGGAACTGGTAGCAGGTGAACTGTCCATCATCCTGCAGGCTCTGGGACAACAACCAGGAAAGCTGCAAACATTCATAGCTCGATACAACTATGATCTTTTTGATGGTCCCAGTCAGCAGCCTGAACTAGAGCTTTTGCTAACTGCTGAACAGTATGTTAATATCTTTAGACAGGTGGATGAAGAAGATTGCTGTGTGGGAGATCTAGCAGATGGCAAAAGAGACTTCATCCCCTTAAATTATACCAAAGATATTTCAAATTATGACCTGAAATACAAGAAGTTGAATGATACTCATGATTATATTTTCAGTCTCTAGCTTATTTTGAAATAAGATTGAGAGGATCTAGATGTCAGGGGCTAAAAAGCACAGAAACAATGGATTGCAATAAACATAGCCAATACGACCTTCCACAATATCTGCAGAAGTGGATTTGTGCTTAAAAGGATTTGGTTTCAACTTTTAGAATTTTTTGAATGGGGGGATCTCTGAAGGTCAGCAGTGGCCTCCAATAGAACCCAGCAAAGCCTAGACAAGGCCCTGGGGCATGCTGGAGGGTAATTAGGGCCCTCAAAGGAAGCTGAAGAGCCAAGAAAAAGCCTCTGGGACTTTCCAGAGAGCAACTCTGCCATGCCAGAGCACCACTGCTATTGGCAGTGATGGGCACCCTCCTGCTGGGGACATCTGCTGATGACATTTGCTGTGTGTGTTCTCGCTGTGTGGAGAAAAGAGTGGAAAGAAATGAAACAGCAAGTGGCACTGCCCAAACCATCCACACTTGCCCTTGTCATGAGCCAGGAAAGGATGCTTCCAAGGCACCTTGAATCCACTGCTGTCTGTGCAGTCACACTTGGAAGTAAGCTGAATGAAAAGGCTGGACTTGGCCAGGGCTTTCCAGAGTGTCACCCTGTCCCTTTCTCAGCTGGAACCAGCCCTGCAGGTCTTTTGGCTCAGAGATGCTTCTGCTGGCTTCCTATGAGTGTTGCCCATTAAAACACTTCTGAGTGTGACACCTGATGCCTGGCTAAATATCTGCTATTAGAGCATACCTCATGAAGCACAGACAAACTGTTAACAGCTTTCATCCTTGTAGTAAAAGTTAGGGCGAAGATACTGAGAAAGTCTAGGAGGTGATAGTAGCCCAGGTAAAAGTCACTAGTTGGCTTTAGATATGTAGCAACTGGAAGA
The DNA here is from genome assembly GCF_000695765.1 of Mesitornis unicolor. Lineage (NCBI taxonomy): Eukaryota > Metazoa > Chordata > Aves > Mesitornithiformes > Mesitornithidae > Mesitornis > Mesitornis unicolor. The sequence continues at coordinate 18,088 of NW_010165844.1, read as the reverse complement.
GATTGGCCTGGGTTCATGTGACCAATGAAGTCACTGATGACTTATGCCAACCAACTCAGTTAGAAAGAAGGTAATAGTGAACACAATAGCATCACAATTATTAGGGTGAATAACCTTATCCAGAGGTTTGGTGTAGGGGTCTGAGCTCATTGTGAAACTGTGACATGTAGGTGCTGCACTGCCAGCCCAGATCCACACATGTCTACATACTGGAAGTGAGTGTCATTTTGCCCTGACTCACAACTGGACTGTGGTGTCTTGTTTGTGTTCTGCACATTGTGTGAGAGTATTTCATAGAACAGAAAACTTGCAGTAGAAACTACAACCTCCCTGCTGTTCCTACCTTGCTTAATAATTAATTTTCAAATTTTATGTCACTGAGTGTTATAGTTCTATTCTCGACACTCTCTACTTCTGAATTCCCTTGTGAAAGCTATGAGCTCTGGATATAGTAATATTTTCCCAGTGCTTTGCTGGTAATGATAATTTGCCAATCCTTTTCAAAAAATGTCTAGTTTTTTTTATAATCCTCTGCAGCCTTCAATAATCTTAGTGGCATATTGTAACACCCCAGTGTGATGTTCTTTACAAGTATTCTCAGAAGCCATGTATTTGCTTACACACTCCATCTGCTCTGTATATATTTTCTATGGCACTTCTTTACACTTCAGCTGATTTCATTAGTATTCCCTGCTATAATAGTCAGTTTTGGCACAAAGTGTTTTAGATCTTTCATTGGATCTATCGGTCTTTTGTTTTTTCCTAGTTGCTCATTGGTATCAATCCCTTTGAGTCTTAGCTTCACAGTTTAATTTCTGAGTACATTATGACTTCTGGTGGAGGAACAAGGCAGAGATGTTTTGTTTTGTTTTGTTTTGTTTACGAAAGTTATATCCATACTATTTTATTAGAAGTTGAAGATTAGTTGAGAACTAAGTTCAAATTTGAAAATGAAATAAGTGAATGAAATACATGGCAGCAAATATACAATTTTACAGCATGATAATTTCTGGTACATATTCTTGCTATAGCCATTATAGTTCAACATCATTGAGAACTTTGTTAAAAAAAACAACAACAAAACAACTTCACATCAGTTCATACAGTTTCGCATTAGATCCATACTGCAACTTTGATTAAAACAAAACTTTGTGTTGCATGATATAGCTGACAGCACACTGTCTATTAGGAGTGAAAAATCACTTTTTAATGATATATAAAACTAAGGTAAATTTCACACTTAGTTTGTGAACAAACTTTGAATAGATACATAGGTCACCTCAGCTGCTTGTATGTGGACCTATAACGTTCATTCTTCATTGCCTCCTTGAGCTGAAGCCCATATGGATTCCTTTAATGTATTAGTTCAACCTTTATTCATATAATTTCCCAAGAATTTTTGCATAATTGTCCCATCTGAGTTTATAAATTGAATGATTGGTGTTTCGTCATGTTACAAACTGTCCTAGTTTCACTGGGATAGAATCATAGAATCAGTTTTCCTTTCAGGAAAGCTGCATCTCTGCAATGACTAGAATACGCGATTTCATGGCAACAAAGTTGATAAGACACTTTGTTTTAGATTTTGGCCAGCACTGTTATGTGATCGAGGTCTTTAGCAGCTCTGAGTCAAACAGGTGCAGAAGCTAGGGGAGCAAAAGCCTGAGCCGTTGACCTCAAGCTGGCCAAAAGAAATAATTCCATATCATAAAAATCACATTCACTATAAACTGGGGAGCTTGCTGGGGATGGCCCTCTTTGATGGCTGCCAACCCAGGAGGGCCTTGCCTGTTGTTCTTCTCCCAAGGACTACTCCCCCATTCTTTGTGATCGTCACAGCTTGCGACCACTGTATTGGCTGCAGTATAATGCTGTGTACTTTATGTTAATACTGTTGTTAATACTGAGGTTTATTATTATTATTGTATTTATTTAATTTGTTTTTTGTTGGTTTTTTTCAACCCATAGGTCTCCTTTCCTTTTCCTGATTCTCCTCCCTCAGCTGGGAAGGAGTCATCAGGTGATAGAACAGCTGCCTAGCAACTGAATTTAAGCTAAGAGAACTCAATTTTTTTTTTCTTCACTAACATCAATGATGCTATGCTTTTGAAATATGAGACATAATAAAATATGACAGGGGATGAAACTGCGATCTGTACAACCTGTTTATTCCCATCTCTTCCTTCAGTATTGCTAGTTTTGTAGCTAATAAACTGTTTATTTCCTGGATGTTCAGTGATTTGTATTTTGTTTGGTTTTTGTTTGGTTTTTTTTGTTTTGTTTTGGTTTTTTTATGACTGAGAAGTCACAATTTCAAAACATTTGGAGTAAGTAGTAGCTATTTGTGCATACTTCTTAAAAAGTCATAGATGTATGTATTTCAAGTTAAGTTGAATCTACCTACCAAATGTGAATCAATTAGGAATTTTTCCTTCAAGGCCATGCCCCCAAACACTTTGAATCTAGAAATCTATCTTTATCTGAGTAGAAAATAAAGAAATTAAATTATTAAAATAAAGAAAATTATTAATTAAGATGAATAGAAATAAAAGTGAGTACAAAGAAATCTTCTGCTACACACTGTTTCTTTTCCCACAGCCATAGCAATGCAATGATTTTCTGGGTTGAAGAAACTTTCAAAGATAGGGAAAGTCTTTCTCTTTTTCTGCCTAAAGCCAGTTGTGTGTCAGCTCTCTGCTACCCTCAAAGTTTCATCTATTTGAAGACATCTGACTTGCAAGGGAGATGTCAGAAGAACTCTCAAGCAAGCTTAATTGAATCTAGGGAATCAGTTCTCTCATGTCTGAAGGTTGCAGCTTATCCAAAGGGCAGCAGGTAGAACAAGGTAAAAAAGGAGCCCTTTTACCCAAGCAGTATATCTTCTTAGAAAATTACTAAGTCACTGGTTTGTTACGTGAAAATTAAAGCTCAAAGACTTTGGCAAGCCTATTTTTTAAAATCACATGATCACTTCAGAGTGCTGCAGAAGTATCTACCAGACTGGGCTCTTCAGAAATCCTGACTGACACCACATTTCTCAACACAGCTACATACTGGCTCAGACTGGATCAATTGAGGTACTCTAAGATGTGTACTTTATATTAACACTGTTATTAATACTGTGGCTTACTATTTTTATTTTATTGAATCTGTTTTTATTTCAACAATAGTAATTTTAGGAACCTTCAAGCTCAACATGAAAACTTTAGGCAAAGTTTGGGAGGTATCTTGGTATAACACAAACCCTGAATTCTATCCTGTTTCCAATATATAAAACTGAATTAAAAGAGAATGTCAGGAAATCCTTGAATTTGAATAATCTGCGCACACTCAAAAGTTTCTATTTGAGAACAAAAATGTAATTTCAGTGGTTAATTTTATTTATATTGGAGCTTTGGGTATCTGTTTCTACAAATATTTTCTTTTATAATAATTGGAGCGGTTTTCTAATACCCTACATATTAGTAGCTTAAGGGGATGTGCATGTACATGTTTGTGCTAAAATACTTTAAGTCCTTTTTTGCTGACCATGCAACTTCCCATGGAACCCTCAGATTTTAGGAAGGATGCTTAGTTGTTAACTTTATTGAAATACTACAGATTCCATTTAGCCATATTTAACACAATTGCAGTATATAATCAGTCAAGGTCATGTTTATTATGCTGTTTTGATAAAATCATTTGATGCACTAATGATTGTTTTACAGAATTATATTTCCTTACAGTTCATTTAAACATAATTATTCAGGACATTTGAAATAAAATATTTGTAAAAAAAGACTACTTTTTAGGCAAATATGTTAACTATGTCAGAGGAGCAGGTAAGTATGATAGAAACACTCTAAGAGGAAAGGATCACTGATTTAAAAAATACATTGATGCATGTTTAATATACATGTTGATTGATTTTTTATTAGGAACATTTTGGTCATTCTTCAAAAAACTAAATTTGATTATTAAGGATACTCAGATGATCTTTATCACAGGCTACCTACAGTGATTAACTGCCAGGTTGTGCCACCAACTCTGGGAATGTGGTAGTGTCATGCTGAGTAGGAAGGGAGTCTCTAAATTAATCATTTCAGAATCCCATATTCCAGGACTGGCGGAACATACTCTGTTTGCTTTTTCCCTCTCTGTGTGCTACTATATACAGCTTCCTTGAAATTGTAAATATAAGGCTATAGACAGATAAGGATTGTAGAGTATATATAATTAGCTCATCCTTCTACACAGATGCCTAAGACAGATTTGAGACCTTAACACTATGACTCAAGGGATAGTGGTAGGCATACAAAAAAGAGAAAATACTTTTGTCAATAAAGGCCATTAACAGGGTTATTTTAACTTGAGCAGCCATAGGAAGACATTTAAAGATATTAAAAGGAATCAGATATTACCCTCAAACAGCTTACATATGAATTGGAAAAACTTTAGAACATATGCAGAAAAAGATATTATTGGGAAGCAAAACAGATTGGATCAGAGTGAGATTTACGAAAGAGATGAAATTATTATCTTTTTCTATTGAGTGGATATACTTATGAGTAAAACTTAGGACTATGCCCTGAGAGCACCAGTCATGTTCTTGAAAAACTTCTGTATTCAAATAAGTTAGCAATTATCTGGCATAGAAGATTTTTCCAACAGTGAATGGGCCTTGATATGACTACTTGCCTGCATTTTGTACCTATATGCAGACTGACAACATAATGAAATATTGTCAGACTCTGAGGTCACTTCATAAAGGCTGGTCTGACTATATTTTCATGGACTTTTTCATCATAACTTTAGCTATACTTTCTTAATCAGAAGTTTGCAAATTCAGGGGAGATGCCAGCAGGATGATATAGTGCACAAAACTTTAATTATTCTGAATAATTTTGAACATAAGCTTAATTTTAGAAAAAATAGTACATAAGCTAATAGATTGTCCCTTAGAAATTGAAAATCTCACTAGTTAGATGAAAGTCCTGTCAGTAGGAAAGCTACCACAGGGCTGAGAAGAAAATATAATGATACAGTCACTTTTTTTGATCAAAGAAAAAATGTTCCTAATCCTGCCCACCATGTTTTCTATGCATTTTGTTCATTGACTAGCTATGAACTAAAAGAGAAATGTGACCTCTGCATTGTTATTTAAAGCAAAAGATCCTAAACAGAGGACATTTCTCTACAGCTATGTATTCAGCTTATTGCTAATTTGGGATCATTCTAGCTTTTCCTGCATGCTGCAAATGGAATCTAACCATCTAGTATAAGCTGTCAATTTCCATTTCAGGAAGCAGAAGCATAAAACTTTTCTGTCAGCACCATGTTGTTTAAATTTCTTTTTGGATTTGGATTCAGCTGTCTTGTGAAAGTGTAGTAAATTGGATCCTCTTCAAACATTAGATTTTATTTGCTTTGCGTCTTTTTCAGATAGACTAGAATAGTCACTAGGCAAGATTTTAGAGAACTTCTAAGAGTAGACTCTGAGATACCTTACATAAATCAGACTCCCGCAGAAGAAGTCAGTCTTTTTTGAAGGATACACTGAAGTGTCAACACTGGACACTGAAGTGTCAAGACTGAAGGATTTTTTGGTGGCTATTTTGGAATTAGACTAAAAATCTTTAACTTTTTGTCTCCTAAAAATGTATATTTAAAAAAAAAAAGTCATCTCAACTACTGTGTTCAGTTTTGGACCTCTCACTACAAGGACATTGAGGCACTGGAGCATGTACAAAGGAGGGCAATGAAGCTGGTGAAGGGTCTGAAGCACAAGTCTTATGAGGAGCTGCTGAGGGAACTGGAATTGCTTAGTTTGGAGGAGACTGATGGGAGACCTGGTTGCCCTCTACGACTACCTCAAAGGAGGTTAGCGAGGTGGGCGTCAGTCTCTTCTTTCAAGAACAAGTGATCGGATGAGAGAAAATTACCTCAAGTTACACAAGGGGAGGTTTAGACTAGATATTAGGAAAAAATTATTCACTAAAAGTTTATCAGGCATTAGAACAGGCTGACCAGGGAAGTGGTCGAGTCACCACTCCTGGAGATATTTAAAAGATAGGTAGATGTGGCATTTATGGATACGGTTTAGTAGTGGACAGGTTATGGTTGGACTTGATGATTTTAAAGATCTTTTATAATGAAATGATACTATGATACTATGTTAAGTAAATCTGTTGTTCTGATTTCTGAACACTCTGAAAGCATGTACATGGGGAGGATGTTTCCAGTCCTGCCTTTATTATTAAGCTTTATAATATTATATGTATTTCAGAATCAATGGAAGGAGCAAAAAAATTATCTACCTGGTTTAGGTATAAGCTAGGTCTCTGCTTGTTAAAACTAAAGCAATAATTGTGTTTTTAAATGGGTAACACAAGAGTTTCTGCAACACTTGATTTATCAAAGGTTGTAACAAAGCTATAAAAACAGTTCTTCTGTGCTCTGTTCAGTGCATAAATTCCTGGTTATTTGGAGTTTATTTTCTCAGAGATAGTGCAAATATCCTTGTCCAGCATACTCTACTTGAAAGACAGACTATATAATTATTTACTGTCCATCTGCCCATGAACTTTTTGTTACTTTGCCCCCTAGCTAACTTAGTCTATCTTTTGGCATGTTTTTGATTCCTACAGCTAAATGAGAAGACAATTATCATGTCCAATGTCAAGCCCGTGTTCTGTTTCTTCTCTTTAACTATATGTAGAGACTGTAGTTTGGCACCTTTAAAAAAATAACTAATTTTTTCATACTTCTTCATTATACCTGTTACCTGCTGGAGTTTTTCTATTAATTAAAAAAAAATGGCAGGTTTTAGTTTTTTTTTTAAAGTAAGATCAATGCTTAATTGTATAGGTCAATTATGCTCTGAAAAAAAAATTAATTTCCTATTTTCCATGACCAGAAAAAAATAATCCCATTATTTGGAATTATTCCGGATTTATGGTGAAGAAATAATCAATGATGTAAGGAGACTTCTACTTTGTGTGTTGAGAATTGGTATTTGAATTCCAGGATAACCACTGCAAATCTTTTTTTTTTTTTAATTTATTGAATAGTAAATTTTAACTTATTTGATCAAATAAATCTTATTCTTTTTTTATTTTAATTGTATTCTACACCTCTTTGACTCTAGCACCCACAATCTGCAGAAAAAGCATAAGAGCTGTTCCTATAATAATTTGCATATAGGACAGCCTGGGATTAAAAAGTCTCTTCATATGTCACACTGTCCTGTTAAACTTTCTGAACTGTAATTGGTAGTGTCATAATAGCAATGGATTTAGCTTAGTATGCTTTCTATCTAGTCATGCAATGTGGAGCTTTTTGCTGACTACTCACAAAGTGATACACCATGCATCTCACAGATTACAGTGCTACAACTGATATCGTGTAATTTATTTACTGGCTTATTATCTAGTTTGACATGTTTAAGAAAGGAAACAAAACTATTAGATCTTTGAACACTTTAAAGTGCTTTGCTTAAATACTTTTGCTACATAAGGTGGCTGTGTCACAGTTTTGAACAGATACAACTCAATACCAATATTATAATAATACTCATAGTGTGGATAACTGCAGCAGGGCCCTAAGCACATATCACCTCCCTGAGGTTTGGCTGACTAGCCTCAGGCCAACTTAGAAATAACACAACTGATGGCCTTGAAAGAGAGAGCTAGAAAAAGCCTGAGCAAAAGAAGCCTTTCCTTCCTCTGTTAGGTCCTGTTAGGCTGATGCTCTTGCCCTCAGACCCTATCACTCCCATTCCTTTGCAAAGGTGTCTGCTCTAGCTGCTCCATGGTGAACTGTGGACCTTATCTAAATAGTGGTAGCATGTTAAAGGCAAATGCTACCTTGGACAGGAAACAGCAAACCACGGAGGTGGCTGTTGCTTCTGCATGACATGAGAAGGGACTGAAGTCTCTGAAACTTAACAGAAGAGTATCTTTTACCATGCAGATGTGGCCCAAGATGTCCTGATGGATTTTGGTGTGGTGGAGCTGTGGATTATATAATGCAAAACTTATTTTCACAATTTAGATGCAATTGATGTGTGGAAAATACAACACTGACCAAATGCAGCTGATGTATGGAAAATACATCAAAAGTAATGATTTGTCACTGAAATGTGCTCACACGTTCTGTGTGTCACAGGGAGTCATCCTTCAATGCACTGTCAGATTCAACGTGGCCTAAGTATATTGATGCAGACATTAGCTTACTGACTTCCTCAAATTCTCTGCTAAGTAGCACAGGATGAACTGCAAAGGCACTTTTGCTTATTTAAAACTTCCAATGGCCTTTGTTGTAACCATCTTACTGTCACTTGAGAGATGTTGTTGTTGCTGCCTTAGATATGAAAACATGGGACAGAACTTTTCCAGTCTACCAACATGGACTGCTGTCTGTTCAAAACATAATAGATTTCTGTATTATTTGAAAAGTAATTCTGTTTTTACAGGTAATTTGTTAATATTTGCTTTCAGTTATCTGTTTAATATGCTAAAAAAAAGTCATTTAAAACAGTACTAGCAAATATTCTGTGGCCAGAACAAAGACTTTTCTTAATAAAATTATGGGATTAAAGGCTGTTCTTTTAAGAACAGCATTATTCTTAATAACCTCCTGAATGCTTTAAATAAAAGATGTGGTGTAAAGCTAACAGGTTGCTGAAGGATAAAAATTATTGCTAAACCTTCAGAGTGCTTTATGAACCTTTTCCTGGAATGTACTGAAAACTTAAAAAAAAGATATGTTCCTCATTGGAAGTTCGAGATTACCAAGTCTTCAAGATAGGTGAGTAATTACAGAAAATTTATAACAGAGAACACATTGCTGTAGAGACATTTGCATTACTTTTACGTTAAAATTAACAACTCACGTAGACTAACTTCGATTGCTCGGTTAGTAAGACATTAGTTTGAAAGTACAAACGTGTTTTTAGTCATTCAATAATTTTTTACGGGTGAGCATTCGCGCCTGGTGCTCTATAACCGCGTGGTGGCACTGTTGATTAAATTTGGATTCTGATAGAGTCGTCAAGTCAAAACTGCAGTAAAGCTGTTGGACTCCCTCTACTCTGTGTGTGAATCTGCCTCATGCCATTTATTTGGGGATAATGAGGGTTGCTTGAGTACAGAGGCCGATACTGGCAGTTACTTCAGAAACAGGTTCAGTGACATTGAAACTCAGAATAAAATAAATGTAGTCTAAGCTGATTTAGCAGTCCAGAATATAGCTCTCTATGAAGTGTACCCAGGATGATGTTGTCATTGATAATTTTGTCTTTTTTTCCCCTTTGAACTAATTTAAATAGTAAGTATTATTGCATCTCTCTTCAAAATACATTAATTTAGTTTTGAATGGAGATCAACAAAGTAACAACTTTGACAGAGATGTATATTTGTTGTCTAACTTGACAAGAATGTAATGTAGCTCAGTGAAAGAAATACTTTTGGTACTGTATCCACTTAGGATGACTCCAATATTTTTCCTACTACTATTTCATAATTTGAATTGCTACTTAGATTTGACATGTGCCTGGTTTATGCTTAAAGCTAGATGTTTCAGGGAGACTACAAAGAAACACAAAGCACCCACAAGACATTCACAACTTGCTGAATAATGATTGAATCTTTGAGCCTTTGATATCATGTGCTTTAGGAGAGATGAGTGAATAATAGTAAAGCAGCCATTTGACTGATGGTGGAAGCTTCTAGGGGCTCTATGGGTTTGCATGACTTGTATGTATTATTTGTAGTAATAAAAAGTAATCAGGATCAGTTTGCACAAACTGTCTCTTTTCAGCGTATTGGTTTGATGTGTATTTGTGATTCCTGCAGACAGAAATCTTTGTCTTGGATCTGTAAAAACTGAAATACTCATGTCCATTTGTCTTCTGCCAGGTGAAATGCCTTTCTGTATGAGACATTTGGTATATTGCTGCAAACAAAAATGTTTCTTTTTTTTCTTCATATTAAAATCATAGTAACATATTCTCATTGCAGTTATATTAAACCAATAATATTTCTATTATTTTGACTTGGTGTATTACTGTATTCTATATTTATATTTACATACATTAGACTTTAGATTTTCCATAAAATTTCAAATTAAAAATATTATCTATGCTTACGTTAGAGAGTCCTGACAGTACAATTAATAACAGACAAAGTTACAACTTGACATGGTAAGTTTATATCACATACTGTGCAAATACAAAAGCACAATTACTGAGCCTTTAAATCTTATACTCACTGTTAGTAGCAAAGCTGAACTCTTGTAACTGATCTTGTTTGTATACTTTGGCACTCATCCTGATAACAAATCGGTGTGACTCCATTTGTCTCCCTGGTATTGTTTTGGGTTTTTGTCAACATAACATGAGCTGACTTAACCTATTTATCATTGTAGAACAATGGGCAGCTTATTTATTAGCAGTTCAAGACACAACATTCAAAACCAACTAATTTCTAGGAACTAGAAAGCCCTTACATTCCCTTAGATGTTTTTTTATTCCCTTAGAGAAGGCTAACATTTTCCTATTAATAGATTTATTACTGTGAGAGGATTTAATATTTTTTAAGGGAACAAAAATGCATATAGGTAAACAATGCAAATACATATCACATGCAGGATGAACTTTGATAAATGCTAGTTGAAAGGTGGTGTACAAACCAATTTACACCTCAAACCAGTTCATAGCCTAAAACCAGTGCAGTTCATAGTTCAGTAAATTGGTTTTGCCACTGATGGGGGCGGATGTCAGGTTGTGTCAGGTACCAGGGGGTGGCTTGGCTGCCTTTGGCCTGTGGGGCTAAGCTGGGTTTACCAGATGTCCCGTGATCAAGCGCCTATTGCTCAGCCTGTCTGAGCTTCAGCTCTGTGAGTGCCACCGAGGAAGGCGCTGACAGCCCCAGGCAGCCCCTGCAGGAGAAACAGACCTTGGGTGATACCGGGGTACTGTGGGACAGCTTTCACTCCATCCTTGGGAGTCTAGGGACAAGGGAGCAGGTGGAGATTGGAAAACATACAAAAAGAAATCCAAGGGGACTCCCAGAACTCAGGAGCAAGGGAGTGCACCACCAGTATCAGGTCTTCTGGTAAAGACCTCAGGGTGCTGGTGACCTTTTGTTTCCACCCTCTTCTGCTCTCATTCTTCTTGAGGATAATTTCAGTGTTGACCATAAGACTCAGAGGGACATCAAAGCATTAAGGGCAGGTACTAGGACTGGATGTGAATACCTTCACTTATACCAGTTGCTGGCAACACACACATATGGGACCCTGTGACCCACAGTCCATTTATTGGTACCCAGACTGCTGTGCACACACGTACACATAGAATACAAAGACCTTCATTTAGGGAAATAGAAATGAAGTTTAATGCCAGGATAAAACAGACTGCACTGATAAGGCACCAGGCATAGCCATAAGAGTTAATTAACGAATAACCCATTTACCCACATCGAGTCCCTTTTATGATCTAATCCATCTGTTTTCCCATATTGTTCACCTCTGAGTTATCTTGATCCCTGCCTTGCCCTGCCTTTGGTTTCTCCACTAAACACAGAATCATAGAGTGGTCTGGGTTGGAAGGGACCTTTAAAGATCATCTATTCCAACCACTGCTGTGGGTTTTTCCAGCACAACTGAAGCAAAAGTGCTTATTCTAATTGACCATTGTTATCCAGTCTTATTCCTAATGGTATTGTTTTCTGCAGTGCAAGGTAAGGTTGATTCCCTAGGGAACTCCTGAGCAAAACAAGTAAAGGAAGTGAAGGACCTACTTTAAGCATTGATGAGGCTGTTATGAATTTCTGTCTCCAGGTATGAATTTCTGTTTCCAGATATATACTACTCCTTGTACTTTGTGTAAGACACCCCTCTGGTGAGGAGTCTGGAGAACAATCCTTTCAAGGAGCAGCTAAGGGAACTGGGGTTGTTTAGCCTGGAGAAGAGAAGGCTGAGGGGAGACCTCATCACCACCTACAACTACCTAAAGGGAGGTTGTAGAGACGTGGGTGCTGGGCTCTTCTCCCAGGTGATGGGGGAATAGAACAAGGGGAAATGGCACCAAGCTGTGCCAAGGGAGGTTCAGGTTAGAGATAAGGAAGAAGTTCTTTACTGAGAGGGTCATCAGAAGCTGGAACAGGCTGCCCAGGGAGGTGGTGGAGTCACCATCCCTGGATGTATTTAAAAAACGGGCAGATGAGGTACTTAAGGATATGGTTTAGTGGGTAGACAGGAATGGTTGGACATGATGATCTCAGAGGTCTTTTCCAACCGAGCGATTCTGTGATTCTGTGTGAAAATCAAAATAATTTTTCAGACTCAGAGAGCTTTATTATTTTATTTGTTTGGGTTTTTTGGTTGGTTTTTTTTTGTTTGTATTTAAGGCTTGCAAGTTCAATTTCAGAACTGCAAATTAATTTCTCATTTAATTAGATATGTAGTTAAACAGCAGTATTATTACTTTGATTTGTTCATTTTTTAATTGTCTTGCCAGTATTCCATGAAAACACAACCCTTAAAGGAGCAAAATTGGCTTTCAATTGACAACACATAGCATCTGCAAAGCAATATAGCAAATGGGGGTAAAAGAGAGAGGCTGAAGATGAGACCAGCTGTTCTGGGATTTGCACTTTTAGATAAACTGCACACTGAAATGGGAGAGTGGTCTTTTTAAATGACCATGATAAAACTCAGCACCCATGTGTCTATGATCATTGCTGAGAAGTAAAAAATGAACAGACTAAATGAAGTTCTGATAGCAGCAACAGAAGGCTGGAGAGGCATGGTTTATGGAGAAAAATAAAAAAACAAAATGTGACTGTTTAACTTGGAATGAGGTGGCAAGAAAAGAAAGTTTTTGTCATCTATCAATTTAATTGTGAACTTAATGGAGAATTTCAGTAAGTATTTAATAAGTAAGACCATTTAAACACAATAATAGATGTAAGACCATATAATCACTCATGACAGATCACAGCCTTTTTAAAATATGATTGTAACTCCTGTCATCCTGACTGACATTTCAGTATCACAGGAAATGTGGTGCTTGAAAACCACAATATAGTTTGGGAAAGAGCAATGAAGATTTTTTTTTTTCATTTCTGTTCAGAGATTAGCATTTGGCAAGAAACAAATTGATGACAGAAACTGACTGAGCCATTTCAGCCTAATATCAAAAGACCCTCAAAAGTTCCAGTTTCAGTCAAGCTTTACAGATACATTTCTTTTCACACAATATTTTCCTCAAATATCTTCCTCCTGGGCATGCATTTCTACATATTGTCACTCCTGTAGTTCTTGATCTTATACAAATACTCATGTTCCGTTTCTCAACTAATGGCTACAGGCATTTATGAGATCTGCATTTGGTTCAGAGGAGTCAGATGATATATCCAGCCGCATGTGGAGTTTCTATTACCTAGTGTCTACACTGAACAATGTTAAAACAATGTTAAATGAAAATTTTAAAACAGTTAACAATCACAACAAATAGATAAATACATGAAGTAAGTTTGAACCTGATCATGTTATTTTCACCAAGTTTAATGTTTCTTATTTAGTCTATCTTGTCAGAAGTTGTACTATTTTTTCCAATTTGATTGTTACTTTTAAATAAAATGCATTTTCTTGTCTCAATAGGCATGTACCCAAAAGCATCCAGTGAAAATACCTATGGCAGCACTAGTTTCTTCCTGTAGTTTAATTGCATTTTGATAATTTTTCATAGTGTTTTTTTTATTTGTTATTTTTTGTTGTCTATGATTAACAAAAATATAACTGTGTCTTTTGTTAGGATTCATATAATAGCTCAGTTTTTTTAATGGATACTTATTTTGAAGTCCTTTCTCTTTCTGTTTTTACCTTATAGTATGCTACTCTGGTTTAAGTAGGTCTCACCTTTGCCTTTATATCTTTTATTCAAATTCTCATTCCACAATCAGAGTCTTTCCATTAGTTTCAATCAGTTTTAGACTGAATAGTATTTGTAATGCTGACAAATACAGAAAGTTTTGGAAGGGTTTGAGTTGGATTTTTTGTTGTTGTTGTTAACAGAAACATAGTCACCTTTTCTGTTTAGGATTACTCATTTTGCATTGCAGGTACTATGCAAGATCCCAAAAAGAAACTGAATGTGAAGGAAAAGTAATCCTGGAAGCATTCATGACAGCACCAGTCAGTTCACACATGGTATACCTCCCTTGTCTTCCATGGTCAAACATCAAAACCAGTTCCAGTTCAACATTTCTGCAGCAATTTTAAGTATCCTCTGAGGACGTAGGCACTTTCTGCACTTCTGTCTTTTCAGAGATCATCCAAGAACAACATATGTTCTGCCGTAGAAATGATGAATTCATCAATGCTCATTTCCCTCTCAGAGGAAATGGATCATATCAGGTACATTCAGCTAAATATAACAGATAAATTTGCTGTTGTTATAGAAGAATGAAATACATTTTATAGAAATACAAAAATAAAATTTATGTAAAATATATTTTTCTAACTTTATTTTTCCTGTCTTCGTATGTCCACAAGCTAATCTCCAAGCTAGTTGTTCTATATGTCAGGGTACATGACCAAGGGCTCTGAATCCTTCTCATACCAGATAATGCCTTTAATTTTCCTAAGGAGCAAAGATTTTAAATCAGAATTTATTTGTTTGTATTGTTGCTTGTTGTTAAAAATTGCAATTATTAATAAAACAACAGTTATGTCAGTCTTAACAAGAATCATCATATCCGATTTCCATTGCTGTTACAAATGTGGTGCACAACACACAAGGTAATTTTAATGAGGTCCAAGCAAAGCATATTTCTTGTTATAAAACAGAACAAAGCAAAATAAAAATTCTCAGAACACTTTAACTATAACACTTTATCTATAAAATCAGAGATTAAAGAAAATAGGCAGCTGATAAATTTGAGATGGTTATGATACATAAATAATCAAAAATTTGTTATAGGACTTTTCAAAAGTGTTTGGAATCACCTTTCTGAGTTCAAGAGGGCAAAATCTGTTTCACAGTGAATAACTACTGAATTGCAGCTATGAAGGACAGTATAAACCAGGGTTTTTTTAATGTTAGTTTTGTAGAGACTACACACACACACACACACGTTATTTTGCAAAACACAGCAACACATTTACATTACTAGGGATTAACTTCTAAAAGATTCTGTATAGCCTTTAGTCCCTCAAAGTTGCAAGTCATAGAAAGTATTTGACATCAGCTAAATCTGTGTCCAAACATATGTTAAGTAGGTTACATATTGACATCAGCACTTCTAAATAGTATTGCATTCCAAAAAAATAGGTCATAGTGAGTATGCATAAGGTCAGCAGATCTCATTCATATTTATCAACCTATTCCAACTGTATAGACTTTTCCATGTAATGCTCTAAAATTATGCAGAAAAAGAAATGAACAAAACTGTCAGGGTGATCATGCTGAAATACAGGCTTGAACAAGTAATTGATAATCAAATGCATGAAGGTTTCTGTAAAATTGTCTGATAAGTCAAATCAATTAAAAAATGGCATGGGGTGGAAATTAGCAACCAGAAAATGGAAATACATTTTATTACCCAAGACACGAAGTTTTACAGAAGCCTAGAGGAAGCTGCTGGAAGATTCTCTCACAAATCAGCTGTTCACAGAATCACAGAATGTTAGGAGTTGGAAGGGACCTCAGAAGATCATCTGGTCCAATCCCCCTGTCAAAGCAGGATCACCTAGACTAAGTCACACAGGAAGATGTCCAGGTGGGTTTTGAATGTCTCCAGAGAAGGAGACTCCACAACCTCTCTGGACAGCCTGTTCCAGTGCTCTGTCACCCTCACAGTAAAAAGGTTTTCCCTTATGTTCAGTTTGAGTCTTCTATGCTCCAGCTTGCTCTCATTGACAGAAGATGACAGAGAAGAGCATGGCTCCTTCCAGCTGATACTCGCCCTTTACAAATTCATAAACATGAATGAGGTCACCCCTCAGTCTCCTCTTCTCCAAGCTAAAGACACCCAGCTCCCTCAGCCGCTCCTCATAAGGGAGATACTCCACTCCCTCAGTCATCTTTGTGGCTCTGCGTTGGACTCTTTCAAACAGTTCCCTGTCCTTGAACTGAGGAGCCCAGAACTGAACACAATATTCCAAATGTGGTCTCAGGTGGCAGAGAAGAGGGGAAGGAGAACCTCTCTTGACCTACTAACCACACACCTTCTGAAACACCCCAGGATGCCATTGGCCTTCTTGACCGCAAGGGCACATTGCTGGCTCATGGTCATCATGCTGTCCACCAACACCCTCAGGTCCTTTTCTGCCTGGCAGCTTTCCAGCCACTCATCCCCAGGCATGTAGCACTGCATAGGGTTATTGTGACTGAAGTGCAGGATCAAGCACTTGGACTTGTTGAAGCTCATACAATTGCCCTCAGCCCATTGATTCAACCTATCCAGGTCCCTCTGCAGAGCCTTCCTACCCTCAGGCAGATCAACACTTCCTCCCAACTTAGTGTCATCTGCAGGCTTGGTGAGAGAGCACTCAGTCCCCTCATCCAGATCATTGATAAAGATGTTAAATAGGACTGTCCCCAACATCGAGCCCTGGGGAACACTGCTTGTGACTGGTCACCAACGGGATTTAGTTCCATTCACCACAACTCTCTGTGCTTGCACATCCAGACAGTTTTTGACCCAGCAAAGCGTATGCCCGTCCAAGCCTTGCCCAGCCAGCTTCTCCAGGAGGATGCAGTGGGAGATGCTGTCAAAGACCTTACTAATGTCCAGGTATTCAACATCCACAGCCTCCCCCTCATCCACCAAGCAGGTCGCCTCATCATAAAAGGAAATAAGTTTAGTCAAGCAGGATCTGCCCTTCCTGAACCCATGCTGACTGGGCCTGATCACTTGGTTGTCCTGCATGTGACGTGTGATGGCATTCCTACAGTTTTATCTCCCCTGGACTTTGCTTATTTTATCAATGCAAATTATTCTTAATGCAAATATTAATCAATATTCATATGATTATGTGACATTATTTCTACTCCAGTAGTGAAAATACCCTTATTCTTTTTAAGTGAGAATTTCTGAAGTCTGTATTGATCATATATGTATATATATACACACACATATATATATAGATATCTACTGCTCTCCAATTTACTTTTAGCTATAAAAGAAGCAATACTATAAGTATTTATAATACCTACAGCTCCTGGAAATATGATGAAAGGATAAAATAGCTGTAGAAAAGAGTAGTAAGTTTTTCTGGCTAAACAATATTGTAAGTGATCCTCAGTCATTCAATGGAGATTTGCAGCACAGTTACCTTTTCTGCTTGCTCATTAGCTAACTTGCCATTATTTACTTGCTCACTTTTATTGTTGTGTTTTCCACTGTAAATATGTCAGAACAGATAGTTTATTTATTTCTTTTTCCTGAACCTCTTTTTAATTTTTATAATATTATGTCATTTGCTGATACCAATTTGTAAAAAGACTCTTTTAATTTTTTCCCCATTTGCACATGCATATAAGGAAAAGGAAAAAAATTGTGTTCATATTCTCCTGAATTTTCAGTAAAAGCAAAGCATTACTTTATTTATGCCTTGTCCTCTTTTCTGTCCTCTAGCTTGTCTCTTTTTTTGCTTTTTTTTTTTTCAGATTTCACATGGAAGTCTCCCTTCTATTTCAGAAGTCTGAGTTTCTACAGTGCTATTTTGGTATATCATAAATAATGATAGTGATATCAAATATCTTGTTCAAAGATCTAAAAAGACATTAGTAGACTCTTGACGATTGTAATCGTTTATGGCTGGGCTGATGACTAAATGCTGAATGGATGTTCTCTGTTAACCCCTCTTCAGAAAGGGAAGAGAAGGAGAATATGGGAGAGAGACTTATGGGTTGGAAAAGAAAACTAACAGAGATAATGAAACAATAATACTAATACTACAGGATAATAATGTATGCAGGAAAATAATGAAATATATGCAAATACATATACAAAACCTCTATCAAATCCTTCACCTCTGTCCCTCCCCCCTGTAAAGAGAGAGGAAAACGTTAGTCACAAAGTCCGAGGCATGTTCACCA
>NW_010165843.1:11615-35158 GCF_000695765.1 Mesitornis unicolor | reverse complement strand
GGAGAGGCCCTGTGCTCTCCTCAACAACACTGGAAAGGTTTTTCCCTGCTGATGAGACTCATCTTTCCAACTATGGAGACTAACACCACCACCCTGCTGAAGAGTTTCAGGTGTTTTTGTGCCTGCTTGGCAGAACTTTCTGCTTTTGGTAAACTTCCAGATCAGCTGGAGCTACAGCCCTACTATGGCTTTTAGGCAAACCCTTAGGCTAACAAGTGCTGGGCCATGCTCCATCCCTGGTGCTGTTGCTGTTTATCAGACAAGCCTTACTTACTGCCATCCTTGGCTCTCCAAGGGGCAAGATGGACAACATCAATTTTCCTAAGAACCATCTGGTGCATTTAACTTGCAAGCACTTTCTAAACCATTTGAGTACGGAACAGCCCCAGCAGAGCATGGCACCGCATCTGGACAAACACGCCAGAAGAGCAGACACCAGGCAGAGCAAGTTGTTAGACAACAAATCCACTCCCAGAGTCCCCATCTACCACCAATTCCTCACCATTTCAGGCAGCTCTGGATGAAATGACCACTTCTTTAATTTCTTCAGTTCCATGTGCCTTTTGACAGAAAGGCTTCCTAAATATTTTGGGTTTATCTCAGAAGGCAAAGGGACCAAAATAGTTGATGTTTAAAAAAATCCACCGAAGTAAGCTGCAACATTTATTATCACACTTTGCACCACGGGTACATCGACTGCTTCATCCTTCCTGCCTTTCTGACACGTGCATTGCTTCAACCATCGCCTGCTATGAAAACCACGCTCTTCTATCATACTGGGACTGCAGCTCTCCCTTTTTTAATTTTGCAGAGCTTCAATATAAACCAAAATTACTGAACAGTTCAACAATTCACAAGTTCATCCCCTACAGCAAAGTACATAATGATGTAGATGCAGAAAATCAAAGTTTTCATCTCAACCTGCCTACCTTACAATGATACTTGAAATTTATGCGTTCGCTTTCAAACTAAAAGGTGAGCGCATGCTTTGCGTTTTCGTTATACGAGACATTTTCCTGTCTAAAGCAATAATGTTTCCCACTCTTAGCAGCTTCTTCCAAAAGAAAAACAAACAGAAACCTACAAAAAACCCCAACAACCGACCAAAAAAAGTCAGTGTCAACTTAGCAACATTTCTGAATAAGGACAGTTTACTTCTGAAGACAGTCCAAATCTTCAAAAACATCTCTAATAAAATACAAGCAACACATGAGGTTGCTAAGGCAGGCTGGTAACAGTCTCATGGACAGATGAGGAGAATATTCGGGCTTAACAAGACTGTCATCTCAGCAACTAAGCTATAAATCGTTTTACATTTGTTCAGGACTGAGTTGTTTTAGAAAGGAACGTGCCATGCTTTGTCTGTCTGGGCAGAGCTGTTCCCTACCAAAGTGAGATAAAGGTGAGACGAGTGCTCCTTTAATCCAAAACAGATATTGAGAGAGAATAACATACATTGCTCAGTTTGTTCCCTTCAGCTTTGCGGAAAGAAATGCTGCTAGGGACCCTTCTCATCCATGCACTCGTTGAACGGCAGAAAGGGGAAAAGAAAAGAATACCTCGATAAGAGTTGTCTCTAAATGTCAAAAGAGGTTTACAGACAGGAGCTGCAGCTCTGTAGACATTGAAAATGCTCAGTGTGGCAAGTAAAACTGGTACAGATTCATGTAGAGAGATACACTACTCCGGCACACATCAAGTATTCAGACATTTGGTCCTTGCTCACTTACGGAGGCAGGTCTGTCTATAGAGCATTGTCTCAGATAACAACAACCAATTCAAAAGACATGAAAAAAGCACTTACAGAAATATATTAGATAACTATACTGCAGTGTACATCAGATCAAATAAGCAGCCTGCTCGAAAATAATAAGAAACTACGCCTGTAAAAGGCATTTCAAGTTAATGGAGCAATGAAACCACAAACAGCAGCAGCGAAGAGAGGGAGGACCACAGATCCCACCCTGGCACAAAAAGCAGCCCTCAGATCTCCAGCAGGGGTAAGTTTCTGGAACAATCAAGGCTGATTACATGTTAAACCTCATTCTTTTGTGTAAAGCTTACTCGCTCTCTGAGCCAAATGTTCGTTATCCAATAGCTACCAATTTTTCATACAAGGATGGCCGTTCCAGTTCAACAAACAACGCATGCCGCAAACAGATACAAACAGTTTTGACATTTTAGCAGCTCGAAGCTGAAACGCTCATTCACAAAACTAAGCAGAAAAAAACCCCACAAATGTGAAAAGCCACGAGCTGAGAGTTAAAGCTTGCTGCAACACAAGCTGAGGGGGGAAGCAGTTCTGCCGCTGCCTAAGAAAGTATCCTTGCTTTAAAAGCTCTCTACTTAAGGGTGAAGATTAAAATTGAAATCAATTCCACTTCCAGTAAGATGGGGGAGAGCAGCAAGTACAAACACACGAATGTATAAAAAATAAAGGCATGGCAGCAGTGATGACAAAAAGGAATCATGAAAGAAGTTTTGGAAGAACCCTAAACCTTGGTAAAATCACAGAGCCATAATTTACACAGCTATGGAAAAAGCAGATAATTAATAAATGCACCTCTTCTAAAATTTGATCAGAATGCAAATGAAGAAACCACTAAAAGCTTTTTTAATTGCTTTATGTACTTATTCATAATTAAAGGAACTAGGAACAAGTAAGTATTATTTTTACAAATTATGTGTAACAAATTGCAGCACAAACTCACAAGCACAAACACAACCCAAATTTTCTCAGAGACAAGTGGGGAAAGACAGAACTGCTAAATAAAATCAGCCTGTTCCTCTGTAAGGAAAAGACTGATGTAAAATACATTTCTGGGAACTGGGTACGGCCATATCCCAGCTTTCTCACTGCACCAGTTCTGTGGAAACCAGCATGAAACCAAATGAGGCCCATGAAAACTGCAGAAAGTACAAGAACGAAGACACAGAGGAAGACAAATGCAAACGCTTATGGAGAGTCAGGTCTTCAAATTCACAGAATCACAGAATATGAGGAGTTGGAAGGGACCTCGAAAGCTCATCCAGTCCAACCCCTGCCAGAGCAGGATCACCAGACCAGGTCACATAGGAACACGGCCAGGGGTTTTGAATGTCTGCAGAGAAGGAGACTCCACAACCTCTCTGGGCAGCCTGGGCCATGCTCTGGCACCCCTACAGTAAAAAAGTCTTTTCTCATGTTCAGATTGAACCGCCTGTGCTCCAGCTTGGGACCATTGCCCCTTGTCCTGTCATTGGACATCACAGAGCAGAGCCTGGCTCCTTCCTCCTGACACTCGCCTTTTACAAATTTATAAACATGAATGAGGTCAAATTCCATAGCAATCATGCTTAATTTAAATTAAATCTGCTAATTGCAACATACCAATTTACCATGCAATCAAGACTGGAACAAAATTAAAGGACGGGAAAACGTACAACATACTGGAAGTGATTTCAAATGCCACCGCAGGACTCCAGCTAGTTTCTCAGAGATGAAACCTTCAGGTGAAGACTGTTCTCACACGTGCTTGCAGAACATTTTAATCTAGAGGGGCTCACATCTCTGGGTCCCAGCGGCTCTCCCCTCGCTCACGCTCACCGGCAGCACCTTATGACACCAAAAGCAACTCCTTCAGCATTCAAACAAAACACGTGAAGTGACGTGTACATCTTCTGCCAATTCTGAAGCAGGTTAGGCAATATGCTTAGTACCACGGAAACACCGCAGGCAGTGGTGGATGTGTAACACAAGCATCACACCACTACATAACATTTGCTCAGACTTTCAGTACCTGACTAAGCTTTGTCTTCATATAAAATATCACAGTCGAATAGCGATTCCTCAAACTTCAGGTATTTTTATGGAAAAGATGACGATTTCTTATGCATACGATCTAAAAACACGTCCTATTTACTGCACGATATTGTCTAAAATGATAACCAAGAGAGACTGGTATCACATGGCTTGGGTTTCACATCTGGTACAAGGACTCCCTGTACAGGACTCGTCAGTGTTCCCCTCCGAAACCCAATTCTCTGGACACTTCCACCTTCAGCAGACAGAGTACCAAAAGTGTGCACACCTGAACAGTCTTGAAAACCAAACAAGAGCTTGGAATACACTATGAGATTTCACTACTGAAGTGCTTATTATTTTATCTACAAATCTACTCGAAAGAGAACTTAGATATTATTCTGTAGTTCTCAAAATAATAACAAAAAAATTGAGCTGTGGACTGGGAAAAACTGTTTAGGGAATATCTGATAATTAGCTACAAATGTAGAATGAAATCACTTCAATGGTGCTTCCCTAATGACTTGAAAAAAAGGTATGCTTTCTCAAGATGATAATGAAGATGGTGGTCAACGCTCCGTGTTCAGCACGTGACTGAAAAGTCATCTTCCTCCAGGTGGGTGTGTGATCACAGAAGATGACATGTCACACACTGCTGCTCTCAGTTCCTTAAATAAGGTCTACTTTCTATAAAAGACATTTTGCCCTAAGGTGTACAGCTCCTTGTTAACTTCAGCATTCAGCTGCCACTAAAATAACAGGAATCCGATGTGCACCAGAGAGCATCGCTCTCACTTTGCTCCTTACTACGACCCAGTTCTCCAAAGAAGAACACGGACCTGCCAAGGGTAACGTCAGGGCACGGGCAAAGCTACCTCAGAACCAGAGACATCTTCAACTCCATCCAGGGCTCTAAGCTGACGGGCGTTCCCGATTTCACATTCACTTGTCAGAGATGAACAACAGTTGAAATAAGCAGATGCACAGACTCTGTAAGGATTCCAAAACCCAAATGTGTCGACTTCAATTAAACACGAGAACTGCACATTTCCAGGCCAAACGCATGCCAGTGCGTACTTTTCCTGTCCTGCTCTCCATAGTAGCGAAGATCTGATTTAGCGTCTCCTGGGAAGTTCAGAATCTCCCTTCTCCTCCTACCTCTTCTGAAACCAGTCTCTTACCCCAGTATTTCATTTTGCTCCCTTCAAACAACACTGTGAAATTACTTTCTATCTGGCAGCCTCCTTCTCGAGGAGTATTCAAATAATTCATTAAATCATCCATGGGTTGTGTGTTGCTCGCTTTCCCCTTCACAAAAGTTCTGACCTGAAAAACTGGTTTGTCTTGGGCAACAGCCAAGGGCTCACACAGGAGAGTTTCCATCTGAACAAAGACTTCAGTGTTAACCCTGTAGGACACTTCAGGTTTTAGCCTAGGAAGGAAATAGCCAACAGTATTCAAAACTACTTCACAATCTGACTTACACAGACAGAATCCCAAATAAACCAGAAATTACAAACAATCCAGGTGTATTCCCTGAGTCCATTTATTCTGGATATGAGGAGGACCTTCCTTCCATTCATGGCACATTGGTCTCTCTCACTGTATTTGAGAAGCACAAATATCCCATAACGGAGACTGTACTTGAAGCTCCTCAAAACTCACCCATTAGTGAGCAAAATACCCATTAATTCAAAAGACTAATGCTCAAAAAGAGAAGGTAGAATTTTTTTCTCCTCCCAAGCAGAGTTTTTATCCTAAGGCCATACTGAAATACCAGCAGAAGTAATTTCTTCTCCAATTAGGAGTGTCAAGAGGCCATTTAGTACACTGAACTAGGTAAAAAATTGAACTCAGTATTACGAAAAGCATCAGATCTCCAGCTCTTTCGCATCCTTCTCAACATAAGGGAAGCATTTCTTACTTTATTTATTTGAGCAAGGAAATGTGTGGCATGACAGCTGTCACTTTACAGTTAATTATAGCATAAACTCACGTTTTTAAGATCAGTTTTATGTTACCACAAAAAAGTCGGTATTCTGCTAGCACCAAACTAATTGTTTTTCTTCAAGTGACAATGTATATATGGAGGAGGTGGCATCCTTCTGACACACAGCTTTTAATGTCAATCCAGATGAATCGGCTGAATACCTTTGAAAGGGTATGTGTGGACTCACTGTTTAATGTGGTCTTGTTACGGCAGCTTAAAAGTTAGCACAAATACAGCAGTGCATCAGAAAGCACCATTTATGTGCTCCTGGCTACCTGGTTATTTCCCACTCGTTTGTTTACGTCCCAGTGAAAGGCGGTTTCTCTTATTGTTTGTGAGTATTTCAATAATGAAGAGCATTCTTCTTAATTACCAAGGCACTGTGTAGAATGCAATACAATGATTTCCAAAGAATCACTGGTTTTAGAGGCGTCTTGCTACTTAAGATTGTTTTACACTTTAAGGGTAGTTAATTCCTGTGATTTTAACAAATTGCCAAATTACTGCATCGCTGATGTCCTTTTACTGAAAAGAAAAGCAGAAAGAGAATTAAAGCATCAACGGCAATCATGGGCATGGGACACAAAACCAGCACATCCCTCCAGCAGAAAACCACCTTTGTCATCCCCCAGAGTTATCTTGCAAGTCACTTCAATACACAAACCCCCCGGTCCTAACTTAGCAAACAGAAAGACACTAAACAAAAGTGAAATTATTAAAATCTGTAGTCACAGCCTGTCCCACGCAGGCAGGATTAAAGGGCTGGAAAAAATGATGAAACATTAGAAATTATCATTCAAAGTAAGGTTTTCAAGACCAGCAAACACCCACTTGCACAATTCTACACTGCTGTTAATGATATCGAATTGCAAGAGTATATTCAAGATGTGCCCAAAGCACAAAGAAACAAAAGGACTTGAAAACAGAGATGTCTAATTTAATAACGTCAGAACGATGCTTTATCTTTCTATAATCCAATTTCAATATGTAATGCCTCAGTACAGCTGATACCAGAATACCAACCCCACGTGCCCTTTGAACCCAGGAATTATCATATTTCTCCTAGAGTTTAACATCATAAATATTTCCACAGAACCAGTCTGACGGGTCCATCTGATTTATGTTCCTGTGACCCCTCCCCATGACAAAGTTACGTATTCACAGTGTGCTCTTGACTTTCTCCGTCCTTCCGGGAATACGCGAGGAGAAACGATCCAGGCACTTTGACCGGAGGAGCAGATGGCTCCTTTTACAGCACCATTAGCTGCAGCGACAATCCCACCAGCTGCACCAGAGAGCTCGTTTCAACAGAATGCACCAAGGAGAAAGAGGAGTCCTTCCCATTTGCCTCTAATGCAGGAAAAGCCATATGGGAGTGAAGCCCTTTAGGATTCGTGGTACGTATCAGAAGCCATCATTATAGAGAAGTGTGGCATAGCACGGCAGTCAGAACACCATTAGCAACCCATTCTTGCGATGCAAAAACCAACTAAAACCCAAGAGAAACAGAAGGTGAAGAAGCCCAGAAGTAAGAGCACACAAACTATCCCAAACGCAGTAGGACCACACAGAAGTTTTACAAACAGATCTGAGGAAAACCGCATCAAATATCTGACACAGCAACAAATTCTCTGCTGCTAAAAATGCCCCCAAGATAGCACTGTTACAGAAGACATTTAAATGGCAACTATAATGTTTTAAAGTAAGAAGATTACTAAGAAGCAAGCATTATGCTTTGAAAGGAGCCCAATTAAAACGGAAAAACACGTCTCCATTTAACAATACGGTTGTCCATTCCACGTGCCCAGGTGCCACCACCCTGAGAACACGAACACAAATGTGATGCGGCAAGGCAAGGCAGGGGATGTGCAGTGACCTCTCTCATAGCCCAGATACTCTTGGGAGCAAAGTCACCACACGCGTGTGCGCGGGTTTCCAGGACCAATGCCCTGGCAAGAACCACAACACGTTGTGTACACGACACACTGCCTGCCACAGGAACCAGCCGATTGATCCCGACGCACGTAAGCCCAGCCTGACCTGCGCACCCACCTCCCCCAGGACGGTAGGCCAAGGGCTGGCAGCCCAGCATGGCAGGCGATACGCCCAGCAAGCTGGCACACACACTGCAATATTTCATTCCTAAGGCTGACTGATGGCTGTGGTTTCCATGCTGCGCGAAATGGGATTTCCACCACGTGACTTCGTGCAGCAGCTCCCTGCTATGAATCCTCAAAGAGCTGCTTGATAATTTTGAAATATCTAACACTCATTTATGTGATTAAATCAATGAGAAGTCATCTCTCTTCCATTAAGATGTGCAGCAGGTTTACAGATCAATTTCTTTCCTTTTGTACTTCAACTACTAACAAATAAATGGAACTGTAAATTTTGAGTAGGAACTTTCTGACAAAATATTGCACCTGAAACCTTGTTAGTATCTCTCAAGTTGTTTCTGCCCTTGATGTCTCATTTTAAATTCAAAATGGCACAATAACAAAGGTACTGAAAAACAAAACCACTATTTTTATTATGAGAAACTCTGCGGGTGGCTACTCTGTGCGGAAGTCCATGATTGTTGAACTTTCACAAAACACTACCCCTCCACACACTGAACATCATCTAGAATGGAGCGAGCTTTAGGAAAACTAAGTTCTGCAGCTGCAACAGCAATAAACAAGTTCCCCCATAAGCAGCAGGTGTAACACAGGTTGTCTTCTTACAGAGCAGTAGCCTCCTTCCCCAAAGTCCTCTTCCCCTCACCTGCAGCAACCCAGCCCCTCCGCTGCTCCTGGCTCTGCCCACCTCACCTTGCCCTCACAGGGCGCCAAGGGTCCTTACACCACGTTGCGTCCTTGCTCACCCACTGGCAGCCAGGAAGCACCCGACAGCCGAGTCCTACCTGGCCGATCCTCTGGAAACAGAGGCACGAGACAATAATTTGCCTCCCTTTGTTCTCCTCAGCCAAGTTCAAGACATCCATGAGGAAATACTGAGCTTTACTTCTGCCACTTCTGTTCCTCCGTCAAACCACTGCTGCAACGGCTCAACGAGTGTGAAAGTTACTGCTGGGAGCAGCGAGACCAACACGCAGCTGGAATCCCAAGGAGCTCTTTTCCTTTAAAAACCAGGCTAAATGCAATAAAACTTGTATTTGAAAATAATAACGTCTCTGAGGCCATTCTTTGAAACTAAGATTTTAATTTATTTACAGTTTTTCATTACCGCCGGTAAAATTTCTAAAAATCACTGTCAGCACAGAAGACAACTTTGACAAAATTTAAATCACAAATGTGGAACGATAACAGGAAATAGAGAGCAACCCCCCCAATGTATTATGAGGTAGAAGCTACAAACCTCTAGAAAAAGATGAATATAATTTCTGATAGCTGATGAACAAAATTGACCCTAAAAATCAACTCACAGCTTATCTTCCGAGTATTACACAGATTTTTATTTGTGTCAACATTGCTGCTGAGAATTTCTCATACTAGCTGCAACCATTTACTCGTAAGCCTGAACAGACTGCTGTAGTCAGGATTAACTACCTACCACCCTCAGCAGTAAGTTTCCAGGCTACCAACGTTGAGCGCCACAGGGCACCTAATAAGCAATAACAATATTGATATTTCCCAGTCTTGAAGAGACACCACTGCACTGCATCAGATCCGGTACCATTTAGTAGTTCACACACCTCAAGGTGATTTTATCAAAACCCAGAGAGTAGCATGAATTCGAACACTCATCCTATTAACGACTACATTTACATGTACGTTTTACATGTACAATTTACATCCCCAAGAAAAAAGAAGCCAAATGTATTAAGAATGATTTCAAATTTAAGGGTATGCATATCTCTAAGAGTACTGTAAGTGCTGTAAGTCAAAATATTTGCAAGCCCTGCCTGGTGCTGCCTGTATCATTGTAATACTGTTTTGCTACTTTGAATACTAAAGCAGCTTGTTCTCAGTAAAGCATTTATCAATCATTTGGTACAAACCAACCCCTTATCACATTCGCCTACTAAGGAACAATGCATTTCAATAAATACCTTAAAAAAGAGCCATCGGTGGATCTGCACAATACGAATTTTACAATGAATGCAATTTCAAATCATTAAGAAATTCAGCAACCATACCTAACGTACTAAGTACATTATTTCATCTGTTGGAAAAAGAAGCAAGCAAACCTAAACAGTATTAAAACAAGTAGCACAGAAAAACATCGTAAGAATTACTCGCAAAATCCTTCGATTACCTTTTGGATCGTCTCAACATGCTGGTAGCAGGCAGAGAGAAATTGGACAGCACTGTCCAAAAGGAGTCAGACATGATCTTGAAAAGCTTTCATTGCTGGGAAAACACAGCACAATCCAGCCACTAGCCATAAATAAGGAACTAAATAATACCAGTGACAGAGCCAACGCAAATTCCCCGTAGACCTCGCAAGCTGTTCCATTAACGTGAGGCGGGCAGGCGAGCGTACATATTGCTGCTGCTGCCGCCACTGCCTCCGTTTTCTCCCGGCTCCATCCCTGCCTCCCTCCCTCCACCTTAGGAGGCAGTGCAAAATGAGATATTTATTCCCTGCCTAATACACACACTTGAAAACTGGAGTTTGCTGTACACACAGCATACGAGCTCTATGCACACCTCTGTGTTCATCCACTATGATCAAAGGATTTTCAAGGAAAACCACAGCCGGGCTCTGTCTGCAGTCCTGAATAACACATGGTTTTTAAGCTGCGTCTGCACAGAGAGCACCACTTACTGCCTACTTGTGTTTTTGTTTTGAAATGGTGGCCCTTCTGCTTCATCACTACGTGAGGAAAACCAGGGGCGTTTCGCTTACTATTTTTGAATCCGTCTTTAAACAAATCCCACCTTTAGGCTTAAGTAACCCACGTGGATTTTAAATAAAAATGAAAATTAAAATAGCTCTCAGTGAGACCAGTTCCAAACCAGAAATCCGTTCTACCCCTGAAGTCAACCACACCACGTACCCTTCAGTCACAGGAAACACAGGCTCCTGCACAGCACCCGGTGAACACAACAACTCAACCGGCTGAATTCTGACAACAAAACGCAGGCGGGACTCGTGTGATGCACATCAGAGGTTTCCCAACACCTCCTTGCACATCAGCCACAAGTTCACTTTTCCCCCTTTGTGGCTGTAGAAGCTCCTTGCTGTGTTTTTGCTTTTTCCGGGGTCCAAACAAAACCTCATTGTAGCTGCCTTTTTTGGTTTTGGTTGGTTTTTTTATTATTATTTCAATATGCAACCTACTTTCTCTCTACTGTGGCTTTTTAAGCACTTCTGCCAGTAGGAAAGCTAATGATGTTCTCGTATTTCAGCCTTCTTGAGTGGCTTTTTATCACAGACATGAGAAAGATGACAATCAACAGCTGCCACTGCCTTCCTTGCACAATACAGCCCTTAAAAAATACACATAAATGTCTGGGAGGGAGAAATCCCAGTAGGCTCCCTTTAGCTGTCCACAGAATCACATGAAAGAATTAGATGGTCTTCACAACTTTGCACTAAATAATGGCACATTTTAAATACACGTTTACCAAGAATCGCACTCTCTCATTCAGCAAAACATGCCCTTCCATCTGAGCTTCAGAACAGGGAACTGTGATTTTGCATGCAGTGGGAACCGGATTTCTGCTCGAAACAACCATCTCCTCTAGTGCTTTTAAACACCTGTACCAAATGAATCTAAATCACATTCTGGTTTGATTTCTCAAGGTTAATTTATAGTGCAGACAAAACTTTGCCACTGTCTACTACTGATGAGAAAGAATAAACACATCCACTTTTGTATCCACATAATAACAGGTATCAATCAAGCGCAGACACTGAAGAACAGCATTCTAGCATTACATTCAGGATAGATTTCAATAAGCCTTGGTTTTGAAAAGGTATAAAAATATGCAAATTTACTCTGTCACCTAAAACACGAATTGAAATTCCCAAGCAATAACGGGGGGGAAAGCAGTGCTCAGTTACCTAACAAAATAAACCCATCACAACATAAATTCCTGACTGCTTACAGTTAACAACTAAGATCACAACCAGCTAAACCCCCTAAATGTGTATTGATTGTGCTTTTTTTGCAAGAGATTGAAAACTCAGCAGTTGAAGACATCACTCATAATACTATCGCTGTACTCAGGACCGGCACTTTCACATCTCTAACAAAAGGACACAAAAAGGAGAACGCTCTCCTCAGGCAGCAGTTACTGCTCCACGGCAGCGCTAACCCAGTGAAACCAGTCCATCCTCCAACGCTCTCGGGGAACGCAGGGCAGCCCAAGCAGGGCTGTTTGCCACCGCTGCAAACCTGCACATCCACCCATCTTGCTACTGAACGTGGCTCTGCAGAGCACTTACCCAAGAACTGCAAAAAGCACTTTGGGAATTACAGAACAGCAGAGGTTTCTTTAACGCTTCATAGTCCTGCTCTTCAAAATGCCCGTCCCGCATGCCAACAGCAAAACCTAACGTGCAAACCAGCATCTGCAAAGCGCTCATTGTGGGGCTGTCCCCAGGCGTTAACTGCAGAGAAGCTGAGAGCACCCAAAAAAACGTGGACACCATACTTGAAGATGCAGTGTTTTTGCTAGAAAAACAGAAGAACACAAGGAAACTGTCACACATCTTTTAAAAATGCGCCATGTCTTAAAATACAACGGTGTCAACACTTGCAGAATCTGCTTCAGTTGTAACAAATGTATGAAGCATAAGGATTTTCTCACATCTACAGTGACAAATGAAATCCTTCTAAGGAGCTATGTTACTGTCTCTCCATGATAAGTTAAAAAAATGGCAAAATTAGGACTAGAAACTTCGCTCTAGTTCAAAAATACAGCCTTCTGCATATCAGAAAGCATGTCAAGAAACACAGCGCACTCAAACAGGTTACGAGATGAGTTTTCTATTTTATTTAACTCATTAAAATATTAAAATGTCTCTGTAAATCCCTGATCCTGGGCTATTCCAAGCCTGAAGAAAACAATTTGCCAAGAAGTCCAATGCCATCCTGGGGTGGATGAGAAGGGGTGGTTGTAGGGCAGAGAGGTTCTCCTGCCCCTCTACTCTGCCCTGGTGAGACCACATCTCGAATATTGTGTCCAGTTCTGGGCCCCTCAGTTCAAGAAGGACAG
Source organism: Mesitornis unicolor (assembly GCF_000695765.1). Taxonomy (NCBI): domain Eukaryota; kingdom Metazoa; phylum Chordata; class Aves; order Mesitornithiformes; family Mesitornithidae; genus Mesitornis; species Mesitornis unicolor. The sequence continues at coordinate 22,218 of NW_010165843.1, read as the reverse complement.
GAACTGCTGGAGAGAGTCCAGTGTAGGGCTACAAAGATGATCAAGGGAGTGGAGCATCTCCCTTATGAGGAGCGGCTGAGGGAGCTGGGGCTCTTTGGTTTGCAGAAGAGGAGACTGAGGGGAGACCTCATTCATGTTTATAAATATTTAAAGGGTGAGTGTCACGAGGATGGAGCCAGGCTCTTCTCGGTGACAAGCAATGATAGGACAAGGGGTAACAGACACAAACTGGAACACAGGAGGTTCCACTTAAATTTGAGAAGAAACTTCTTCTCAGTGAGGGTGACAGAGCACTGGCCCAGGCTGCCCAGAGAGGTTGTGGAGTCTCCTTCTCTGCAGACATTCAAAACCCGCCTGGACGCCTTCCTGTGTAACCTCATCTGGGTGTTCCTGCTCCGGCAGGGGGATTGGACTGGATGAGCTTTTGAGGTCCCTTCCAATCCCTCACGTTCTGTGATTCTGTGAATTTCCCGTATAAAATTCTTCCACTTGCCTTTCAGGATATTCAGTCCCCATCAATCTCTCTAATGCACCCTTTTCACTCTGTACCCAACTTGTCCTCGGCAAAGCCCAACTGCAGAACGTTTTGGCAGCTCCTGAGATGAAGGAGTATTTCTTTGCCAATCAAATGTGTCGTTTCCAGGGCCCTCCTAATGACACCACATCCACTGGACAGTGACAAATAGCCAACGTCAACGACTTCCTCAATTTCTCGTCTTCACCATTACCAAAGTAGGACATTAATTAAGCCTGACATTAAATGACAATGCAATCAGGCAAACAGTCCACATGAAGCTCATTACTTTCTGGACTTCCTTCATAGCAGCTACATTTATCATTAACTAAATTCGCTTGGTATAAGACCATCTTCTTTTAAACAAACCCTGTCATTTTAAAAGTAAGCTGAACTCCTTGTAAAGTTCGCAGTGGTACCAAGGAGGTCATTTTAAAACAGGATATCCCAAAGGTCAAAACTCTTGTGACTGACTACACTTTAAGTTGACTATTTATCAAGAAAACTTACCACAACATATTCTTGACAATCTTTTTTAGTATTTCAACCAGGATGAAACCTGCAGTAATCCAGCAGTTTTCAAATGTAGATAACTTTTGTGAGTCACGTTATAGTAAAGGAAAACTGATAATAGCAACCAGCTGATGCACTAATTGGGAAAAAACCTACCTCTTCCTAATTATTCAACCACTTGAATGGTTAGACTGTATTAAGTGTCACAGACACATGATACTTTCAGACTTCTTTTTTTGTTAATAGTCATAAAACTTTTTTGAACAGCCTCAAACCCACAAATGACTCACTAGAAATAGCCAGAAATTAAAACTGTTTTACAAGCAAAGCTAAATTGTTTGGAGGAGTCACGAAAGAGGAGATGCATTCTTTGTCTACAGAGTATCAGTTTTATTTTAAATTTCAAATGGTGTACCAAACAAGGACCAAAAAGCATTCTCCTATAAGAAAGCATAAGTTAATATCTGTGCGACTAACAACATAATTACAGATCTGTAATGTATAAAACCTCCAGCAGAAAGCTTTGCTCCTTCAATACCAAGAAAGCAAAAAGGTTCTTCCTACGTGCTTTGAAAGAAAGGAGGGTTCCTTTAAAAAAAAAATTACATGGAAGATGTGTTGAGCTATTTGGGGCATCATTATTATTTGAACAGTGACCTACGCAAACGAAGAGCAGTCAGTCTTCGAGCAGACTGCAGTCTCAGGATATGTAAGTAACAGTCTGACAGAAAACATTACGTTGAATATATCTTTAATGTTCAGTTTTCTATCATTAATTGCTAGCTTATATAATCTTAGATTTCTTCCTTTTTTTGGCAGAAATCACTGAGCCAATACAGAACTAAAGAGCCATACTCTACCACAGTGGTTCACACAGATTTCAATTGCTACCTCCATGTAAAAAGACTCCCAAAGACACATTCATCTGAGATTAAATTAAGGCCTGATGGTCAATTTTTGGAGGGTGAAGAACAAAACCAAACCTCCCTCTGGTGTGCGTTCCCCATGCAGAAAACATCCTGCACTAGTTAATGATTCAAAGGATCAGGAACATTCACTGAACCAGGCACTGCACACTCATACACCGGAATAAAAGCTGCCAACTTCTCATGTAACTTTAATCTGGCACAGTTACTGAACTAACAGGGGTTGCCATCACAGTGGATGGCCTGAAATGCTATCTAATTCACCACGATATCACCGCACAGCTTAAGCATAAACAACTGCTCTGATTCCAGAGTCCTAAAACAATTCTTACCAAACTGAACTCACTTAGACACAGAGAATGCTAACTACAGCTCTACATCACAGTCAGTATTCTCCAAATGAAACCACCACCAAATAGTGATAAAAAGCAAGCACTGCTAAAACACAAAGTTAATTAATTAATATTTAATAAGAGTCTTTCTTTGTATTTCTACTGACAAAAATACCATCTATTAGTATGCTGATACTCCATACAACGCTATTCTTCCCAAATAACACTAGTAAGATGTTTGGCAGCTTCAATCTAAGATAAGCTTAATATTATTTCGAGCTCACAAAATTGGTGATTGGTCTCAGATGCCAGGCAAAGGTCAATTACCCTCTTTAAATAAGTTACTAGAACTCGCATTCTTCCCCCAGCCCTGTCTTCTCCATGTGTGACTCAAATGTCAGCTGTCTGATCTAATCAAAGGTAACCTCGATAGGTTATTCAACTGCCAGAACAACAGAGAAATGCTATTTGAAAAATACCAATATCGAACATCAGTTCTGAAAATCTCACTGCATGTTAATGTTACGTTTCGCATTAGGAAGAGTTTGATAACCCTTTCAGTGTACAAGGACTGGCACGGGCTGCCCAGGGAACTGGTGGAATCACCACCCTTGGATGTATTTAAAAGCCGTCTAGACATGGTGCTCAGGGACATGGTTTAGAAGTGGGCACAGTTGGATTTGATGATCTTAAGTGTCTTTTCCAACCATAGCGATTATGTGAGGCACTTCAAACTTCCTTTCTAACCTGTAACACAGTTAATGAATTCACTGTGCAACATCATTTGCAAACAGGAAGGTATCTGAAGCTCTTCTCCTGCCACTCCAATCTGCATCAGCCCCTCCACGAAGCAGCACAGCACTTCACTGGCTTCAGCTCTCTGCAGAAATCTTCTACCTCTGGCTCCCTGCGCTGAGTAACAAGACCAAGTTATTGCTAAGTTCTCACATAACAGGGTTTTTGTGTATCTCCCAAAGAACTGTAACACACAGTCCTTGATAGACATTGTCCATAACCGGTTCCAACAAGGCTGCTGCAGCAAAGCAGATTTGAAAAAGCAGGTGTAACCCTTTACTGGACAGCTACAGCACAGAGCTTAAAGGACAAACTAAGAGAAAAAGCAGCAGCAAACGCAGTTAGCACACTTTATGCCCACACTTTGTAGGGATTGAGGACTGAAGAAGAACTGCCAGTGGATGGTTAAACCTAAACCAAGAAATGACACAAGTAATTAAGGTAAAATGAACAAAGCAAACGACAAAGAGAGGGAACCAAATTGGTATTTAAGTGGGTGAATTAGAGGGATTTTTATTACTCAAATCACAACCAGTAGCTCACAACAGCAAAAAGGGCTCCCCTCATCTATACAAGACCACAAACTTCCACCACCCATCTCACAGCAGCAGCCTGTGCAGACACAGTGACAAGGATCAACATGGGCCCTCCAGGCTCGGGGCTCCACATGGCAACCAGTGAGCAGGGAGAGCTTTCACCTGTGTGACAGCACAGCTTCCAGAAGATCAAACCAAGCCTCAACTCCAAAATGACCCCTGGCATCGGACCTGGTTCTAGGTATAATCCAGGCTGTTTGCTCCAGCCTGAACCTCCAGTGCAGGACCTTCCACTCTGCAGCTTTTTTCCTCCTTTCTTGGTTTACACACTGAGGCTCAGCTGAAACATTGAAGATAATGCAAAGCCCTTGCATTTACGACAGCTTTTTTGAGACAAAAAGCTTACTTTGTAGGTTGTTGGCTAAGAAGAGTTATTCTGGGAGCAAGGAGAATGCTAATGTAATGAACAGACTAAGAGGATGAATTTTACATTTTCAAGCATAAATTCTTAATGAAGTTAGAGCATGGGATAAGAATAGACCTTACAAAATAAGCCATGGCACAGAAGAGACATGAGAAATCAAAACCATGCTTGATAAACATCATGAGTGCAGGTGTACATTATATATATATATATATACAATAAAAAGGATAAAAAGTTCATCCAGTTGTAAAGGCAGAATTACATCCTAATTTGGCCATCGATTTTTAACATAAATTGGTCCCTATTTTAGTTTTTCCTTTGGAATAATACAAATCTTCACAGCAAAAGCTTAGTTTTTAATCTTAAAGTCTGGGAGAGCCAGGATAACACATCATCCAGCAGGCAAACCAACCACTCAAGGTTGTGAGCCTCAGAGAAATACAGCACATACGAGACAGCATAAATGGGAAAACAAGCCCAGAACACCAATTTTTATGTAACTACAGATTGATACATCTCTACAAATTGTTTTACAGTAATTCTGGGAAACCCACAAAGGGGATGCATTACAAAAGCAATGCTCCTTACAATAGACAAAATATTTAGAAGCTCTTCAAACGAAGATATTTTGTTTATGTATAAAAACTGTAGATGTCCACCTATAAATAAGTCGGGACATACGTGCTAGAGGTCTAAAACACAGAAGCAGATTTAGTAAGTTAAGATAAATTGGCTCAAAATGAATTCTCTGCTTTGAAATAAGGTACAGAACAGACAAATATGGACCTCTCGGTTGCTTCTGCAGTCTCCAGAGAAAGACTCACTTTAAAATACTAAAGACAAAATTTACAAGTGTGCAATGCTAACCCCTACCACGCTCCACTGTAACACGTTAAAAATTGACCCAAATAAATCTAAATCAGTAGAAACAAAAGTCTGACAGAATTGCTTATTTTTAAATAAATGACTTACATAGCCCACTTCAATCACCTTTTAAAACATCCCAGATAAAAATAAGAAAGAAAATGTTGATAAATGGGAATATCCATCTTATACTCACTTTACTTTCTTTTCTCCCAAAGTTTGATTAGCAGATCTAGCACTGTACAGATTTTATACATTAAGGGAAGAAAAAGAATGTATTAAAACTTAAGCAATTTTAAAATATTTTCTCATAACACCAAGTTTAGGCTTCTGCACCACCTATACAAACGCAACTCGTAATAAAAGCAAATCTCTCCAGCTCATCAAAGTATTTCGCACAACACACAAACTACTGAACAAACAGACAAACCGAAACAGCGCAGATCTTACAGGCAAACGAACACCACCTGCTTGTCCGCAGAATCTTCCGCGGAGAAAACACGACTTGCAAAATTAAGAAATACTTTCCACTTACAAGAGCAGCACATAAAAAAGCGACTGTGGCGTTCTGCAGTGCAGCCTGCAGCTGCCGCTACTTTGCACAAGAAGAGGAAAGTTGCAGAAGCGACAGGTCAGAGTTTTCTGATCCATCTTGGTGCCAGAGGAGGCTGCGCACACCGCGCCATGGGGCGCAGGCTGGAACACGTCCCCATGGGCTGTTCCCCGATGTCAAAGATGAATGCAGCTGTAATCAGCTCCATTTTGTTCTAACTGATTGCAACTTCTCTGGGAGGGCAATGCGGACACTTGTGACTTAAAGGAACACTTCTGGTCAATATCTGCGTGTTGACTCACTTGGAAAATTGGATGTTTAATGATTTTGGAATCTTCCAGGTCCTGGGAAGCAGAAGGGACAAAGAGTTGCATTAAAATGAAGTGTGGAGGAAAGCTGATAGGGATATTTACCACGTTTCTTACGGTTGAACTTTTTTGTCCTAAAAATTTGCTGATTACACCTTGATCTGTTCTGACGTTATTTTCAATCTCTCATCTATTGACAAATAAAACTGAGACTCACAGGAACAACGTAATAGAGAGCACAAGAAACAACATTCCCTTTCTCAGACGAGCTCTAACCCAAACACACATCATCACTTCTCCTTGCGCAGCAGGCCTTCTAACAGAGTCATAAGCATTACTTTCACAACTTTTTTTGGTGTTTATATAAATAAATGCCTATCTCAGCCCAGAGGAGTGACAAGGCAACTCTCAGTGCTCAGCAAGTCTTTCCCAGACGGTGGGATCAATAACATCCCTGCTCTAAAGGCCTGGAGGTCTAAAGAAAGGAAAGGACAGGAAGGAAAACAAAAGCACACAGAGCTCTTTCACCACAGCAAAGATTACCGCTTGAAGATTTTATTTTAGAACATTAATAATTCATAATGACAGTGTAATGTAAACTAGGTTAGACGATTATGCTCTCAAGTACCACACAAGGGATTGAATGACAGAATAACCACTAGACGAAGTGGCAAAATTTTAGGAGATAAATGAAGGGAAGAGAGCGCTTGGAGAACTAGAGCAAGTATATTTGAGATGAACAAAGAGAAACGTGCACAGAGAGATAGCGAAGAAAAGGGGAGTATGGATGCAGCCCTATAGAAAAGGGAGCACAAAAGGATATGTTACAGCAGATGAAGCTCTGCTGCAGGCGTTCTGGTGTGGTAAAATTTTTAATATTCAAACAAGAGCTTAAATTTCAGGCAAAAGTTTAACATAGCTCTGGATAGCGAGACACAGCTGAAATGGGATACAATTTTAAAAGCTGGTGCAACGTTACCCTGCAATATTCTTTCCTTCTCTAGATTCTAAACTTTCCTTAAGCTTTCATCTTAATATTGATCCACTAAGCGGTTTATCTATTTAAATTAGAAATTCCAACTCATGGCTTCAAACAGTATCTTTTAAAGGAAAAAGACCTGAAAGGAACCTCCTGCTCATGGGCAGGAATTGTCCTGTGCTAATGCAAGCAGCTGTGTCATATAATCTGTGCTTCTCCCCAGCTCAAGGCCGTCAATTGACACCAGGTACTCGCTATGAGTACATCTCTACGATTAGTGCTCCAGTGCGGGGTGTTAATGGGCCTGTTTGCGTACTCACTGATTTTCCAAGTCAGATCTAACAATAGCACCTGGTTGTCTCATAGTTCAAATAAAAACAAGTTCTGGAAGATTGAGGGAACTGTCTGTCAACAACAATAAACACGACTGCCTGGTTCAGAATATATTAATTCTCTCAGGGTGATTCCCTCGCCAGGAATCTTTCGGCGCACACGTTGGTTCTGTATCCGTATTCAAGATCAAAAGGCCTTGCAGGGGAAGACTACGTGGAAGGAAGAATTTTGTACAGAACTGAGCACACCACTGTCGTCTGAGGAAATCACTGGTAGCTGAGCACAAGGACAGAAAAAGAAAAGCTTCAATATTTACCACAGCTTCTTAGGAAACTTCTGAGCTTTTCATTCCTCACTAGAAGTTGCTAGCTTTAGTAAATGAGACAGCTCACAGGCAGGTGTACCAGCAGATCACAGCCTTCAAACACAGTAATATAGAAAACCCAGTCATGAACCACTCGGTTTATAGGTGAAACGGCCAGCAAACATTAAAGCCCTCCAACCTCTGAGGCACAAGTACGTACTCCCCTCTGGGAGCCTCCGATTTCCCCGGTCAAACCACCAGGTTATCCTTTACAAGTGGTCCCGTGGAGGGCAGCCAAACGGTGAGCCTGGAGTGAGACAAGAAGTCACACCTCAGGCTCCAAACCCCAGGTTTTAACTCTTCCACTGCTACACCTCCAGGCAGGACGCAGGGATTTCAGCATTTACACAATGTCTTCACATGAAAAAGTCATACCGTTCAGGCCACCACGCCTGAATATTTCCAACCATGTGCCAAGCACATGAAGAGCTTCCAATCAGCATGAGAAAGACAAAAAGTTATCCGAGTCTGCCAAGCTTTAGGTATCAGCAATATGTCCATCCCCTGTAGTCCTCATCTCTGGAAAAACTATTCCCAAGAATAATAACTGCCACAAAAGAAAAGGAATAAAGAGAAAAATTTCTATTAAAAACAGAAAAGTATTCTGGGAAACTCATTCATTCATTCAATGTGAGATGCAGACCACAATTCAGTTGCCAAAAGATCACCTACTCAAAATTCACCATTTCACATTACGCATAATGATATATTCACAAAGTTGTTCTGGTACTCATTATTTCTGAACTGCTTATCTACATCGTTTCCAAAAGTGACATTATACTGCCTTGCAGTCAACTCTGACCAATTATTTAGCACATTTAAGAAAGCAGAACCTGTACCAAATCAAGCACTAAACCAGGAAAATATCACTTGCTGCAAAACAGACCAATTTCCAAATGTCACTCAAGCTGAATACAGTCCACTTCATCAATCCTCTGACATTCGTCAAATAGGAAATCCTAACTAAAATAAACTCATAAAAGCTGTATCAAGTGAATTTAAAAGGAAACTGAAGTGGAGATAGGAAACTATCACCAATTCTTGACAAGCCTAGAGGTATTTGAAAATAATAATTTAAAAAACCACATAAAGAACCTCATCAAGTTTGAATTATGAAATGTTTTTTATCTTCCCTAAACATACAGAACTTCTCCTTTTTACAGCTGCTGCCCTGCTGTTGTCAAATAGATGCAGTCTTCAAAACCCAAAACACAAGTGATTTAAATGGCACATGCCAAGGACAATACTAGGGAAGGGATTTCTGCTCCTGCCTTGAAGTTACATGACTGGACTGGAGTTACCAGACCTTCACGAAGGCACACCAGCAATCCCAACGCGTAAGAAAAAGCACCAAAGTGTAACAGAAGACCCCGTTCAAACAAGGCAGGGGTCTCCATCTCCAGCCCTTGGTGAAGGTCAGCTCTGCACGCTGCGACGCCTGGAAACCCCTTTGCTCACTGCAGCAGAGCAGACACCCTGAGGATGCTGCACGCTGAGCTACGCTCACAGCCCCAAACAAGCCATAGCTCTGAATACAGGTCTCCCCTCATCCACCACCACAACTCACACAAAAATGTCTCTAAAAAAAGGCAGTCGGCCCTCCCAGTACATTTGTTGAATGTCTGATATATTCTTGTAACTTACCACCGTTATTGATTAAATGCTTGTTTCCTAGAATAGGATTTTTATGTAAACAAATTAATATATTCTTAAATTATATCACAGATGTCCATAAAATCCTAATTATATAAAACTCCTAACTTTGTAATTACACGCTGATCAAGTAATTATGTACTGCGCTCAAACACTGAGTGTTTTGGAGCAACATTAGGTTTCCCACTTTGATTAACTTAAATAAGACAGCGAGATTCTGACCATCATCACATTCAGAAATGGTGACCAGATTTGGCAGAGACTAGAAAATAAAAAAAGAAATCTATGAAACTATTCTGCAAAGCTTTAAAAAATAATAGTTATTATCAATGGACTTTATTAAGGCTAGAATCTCCAAGAAAAAACATTCCTATGAAAACAGCATCCGCCCTACCTCCCTATAGGAACGTGTTCCACAAGTGGCATGAATACCTGAAATCAAAAGGGCATGAGAAAATACGCCTTGAATAATCCAGCTGAACCCAACTGTTCCCTTGATTTGTTAGGATAAAGCAAATTTCCACTGAGATTTCACCTCACACGCAGCACCCAGAGAGGCCAGAAATACAGCACCAGAACACGTTCACCCGTACCACCACAAACACAGGAATCTACTTCTCAAAGTACTGAAACCAGTCCATTCCTTCCCGAGCTTGATACAGAGAGTGCAGCCGTTTTTAAATGGGGGAGATGGGGTAGGGAGATCCGCGTTCCTTCAATCTCACGGCCCATCACTCTTAAGTTACAACAATTAATTTATGACATCTTTCAAGATAGCTGATAGCAAGAAATGCTGTAAATCTGTACTACAATTAAAGGACAAACATGGGTGGACAAAGACTTGCCAACTCATAAAGAGGACCAGCTGTGAAACACGGCCTCATTTTCTTCACTAATTTGACTTCCATGCTACCCCCAGAAGAGCGCAAGCCAGATCCCACATACAAGCACCAATACTCCAGTTTAATTTTGGACATCATTCTCTTTTCCTCCTAAAGATACATGACCCTAATTCCAACCCACAGTTGCATCAACTCTAGCAGTCTTATTTCACCTGCTACCAATTTATTTTTCTTGTAATCATTCAATTCATATTTCCTTTCACTCTTTGAAAGGTTTACAGTATTTTCAATTGTTCAAAGGCTATCTACAAAGTATTTTCACTCTTAGATTCTTTCAGAAGCGATGAACTTCCATGCAAGCTACAGAACTCATTTGACATGAGGTGCACCAACCGCTGTCCATCCATCCGTGTAAAAATATCACCACCACCACTAAAAATAGGCAAGAAAGGGAAACCTATGTTGATACTTGCAAGCGCAATACACTGATGGTAAAAAATAAAGGTTTAAAATTAAGGTATATACTTTTTTTAGCTACATTTTCTGCCAGCTCCTAGTGTCGCTTGCGTAGCCGTGGCAATGAACCGGTGCCTGGCCAGCCTGAGGGTGTTAAGCTGCGTAGATCAGTGACAGCAGTAACTTGCCAAGAGGAACCTTTGCTCTAAGC
>NW_010165843.1:0-11584 GCF_000695765.1 Mesitornis unicolor | reverse complement strand
TGGCAATCGCGGGTACCGTAACCAAGTAAACAAAACTACAAGAAAGAAAGACAGGATAAAACAGGATCAAGAACCACACAGGTGAAGCAACAAGGACGAAAATAAAAAGTTATTACAGTAGACCGAAGCTCCTACACAGAGCCAGGTAACGGTGAATCATCAACCACTCTGTATTTAGAGAGCAGATGGCTGGAAGGTTCACACATGTGAAAAATACTGTTATCAAGAAGGGTCCATAGTAACAGTGGAATATAACTGGACACTAAGACTTCTATACGAACTATTCTTAAAGAGAAAATTATTCACTGATCCATGTCAAAAGCCTCAAGATAGAAGGATTCACAGAGAAAAAGCAACACATACCAAAAAGGCTTTTAAAAATAACTGATAATTGTAAGAGACCCTCTCCAAAAAGAACAGTGCTCAATTGACTTTTACAATAAGCTAATTCTGATAATTAATTACTACTTAACAGTCTGTTAATTAGCCCCAATGCTAAACAGCATGTAATCGCATTAAATCACCCTTGTAAAGGAACATTACCCAATACCAAAAAAATTAATAATAATTTAAAATTATATTGATGACAATGACATTAAAATGTTAGGAGACTGCTCTCCAGTCACTGTCCTTCACTTCACTGCAAGTGCTGCCAAAATAAGCACCTTATTAAGACTTTCCACCACGTGCTGCCCAACGTGCAGCGAAAGCAGCAGGCACGCTGGCCAAGCACCCCTCTCCTCATGGCAGCGCAGAACAAGTACAGACACATACAACGTCCCTTTCCTTTGCTGACAGCCCTATTTCCACCCAACAGATGTCATCCACGGTACTCTCCGTCAGAGGCACAGATGCCTAAAATAGCTCAACTTCACATTTTCTTGTTACTGCTACCAGAGCTGGCCAGCAAGAGCAATCTCCCTCTGAAATAACAGTCTAGATTCAGGGTCTATTGCATTACCACCTGATGAGTAACTGAAATTTGACCAACCACATCCACACTCCAGTATGTGGACTTCAAATCCAGCCCTCTGACGGCTCAGCTGGCTCAGGTTTTCAGTCGGTACCACTGAGCTCCAATTTCATAACCACACATACAAAGATCTCTGGCTTGTATTAGCCAGGTGAAGTTTCTCCTCCTAGTGAAGAGGCTGAAGGTTTCCACTGGGGCTACTGATGGCCATACACGTTCCACAGTAGCACAACATTGGAGGAAGAGCTAATCTTGAAAAATACAGCAGCCAAGCTCTTAAACACTTGAATACAAACTGAGCTGGTTTAGACTTTCTTTCCCGTTTACAAACTCTTGTAGCCCATACTTAAGTGCTAATACCAGGCTTGATATAACTTGTTAACCTTTGCAGACCCTGCTTTTGGAAACAATACCTGGCTTATTTAAGAAACTAACGTGGATTTACAGTGAGAACGGAGCGCAGCCTGTCAGCACAGATGCACTATTCTAGGCAGGGCTTTTTAAGAATCCCACTCTAGACTGTTTTATTTTTAAGTTGGCTTTCTTGCCATCAGTGATGCCTGTGAGGGTTCCTCTGCTGGTATGAGTCGCACATGCACTCAGAAGTCAGCACAAGGTATACCCAGGAATTTGCATGCACACACAGGCAGACAAGTTTCCATTCCTTAATTACTTTTATCTTCTTTCCTACATAGGGCCTTTAACTAAACATGAACTAGACAAATTTGTATCAACAAGCAACAGCAACCTGAACACTAAACAGCTGGGAGTAAATCACAACTCCAAGGCTGTTGCCGTGTTAGATATTATTCTCTTTAACTATAAAGCTGTTAAGTTCATAAATGGTTTCACCAACACCAAGCTGTTAGAAACTCCTAGTTGGCCCCTCTCCTTACCTCCACTGAAAAGGATGGCTGTAGCATGGACTAGATGGATTGCTCTGGGGTTTTGAGCTCAGGTAAAATACTAGAGGAGAAGTAACGAGTGCAGAGTCAGCACTAAACGGGAATTTAAGGTGCTGCAGACCTGGAGCAGATGTAGGAGAGCACATGTGCTGATGAACATCGCTTCCTCGGCAGTGGGAGTACAAAGGAGAGGAGATTCTGACGAGGCAGCACGGTAGAAGAAAAATAAATCATGGTCAATATCACATCTTCTGTTTCAATAAAGAAAAAAGGTAAGTCTTCCAAAATACAAGTTATATCTTCTTAACAAAGGCAAGAAACTAAGTGGTCAAAAGTCATCCTTTCGATTACCATCCAAACCAAAATGTGTCTGTCAGTCAATTTAGTATCTATTCAACATTATTTTTTCACTTCAAAAATCTTCTAATCTGGAATTATCCAAATCCTTTTTTTTGTAGTGACTCCCAGGCTTTCTGGGATTTTTCCTTACTGTAAAACTTTTAACTGAGAAAAATTAACAAAGTTGATAATGGCACCAGTAACAGACATGGACCATTTATATCATAGCTTTTACAGACTGCAATTTGGGAGCCACGGTTCCACACCACAGCTATGGCAAGAACAGAAATATCCATGAAAACATGAACTACACAAACCATGAACTAGAAAACAGCATTGAGCACTGGCAGTGTTCTACCACAACAACTCATTAAGCCTGAAAGCAGCACTGCAAAATGGCTTTATTCTAATTTTAGCAATGGGGAAACTGAGGCACAAAGCAGTTAAGGGACCTGTCCATAGCACAGCCATGGCAGCATGAGGATTACAGCTGAAGACGCTGATTCCCAGCTCTGTGCTCGGTTCTGTGAACTACGCTGCTCTGGCAGGGTTAGCAGCCACCGCGTGTTCGTATGCACAGAGCGCGCAGAACATTTCTCAAAGGAGCTGTTTTCCAAAAAGCTGCAGACAGACTTCTACGTAAACATGAAAAGAGGCTCTAACACCTACTGTATTGAACTACACATGATGAGATGTCCTTCACTAGAAATAAAGTAAAAGTTAACTTACAAATATTGACATTGTAAAGTGTGCTTATGCATTAGAATAAAACTAATGCCGCTGTATTTTTACAACTATAGCTTTGATTTTGAATGAGGGATGAAAAAAGTTTCTATTTACCACACTTAAGCATGAAAGTGAGCCAAAGGGAAGTCTGGGGCACGCTTCAGTTCTGTGGAGTATTTGGACAGTTTACATTGAGAGTTCTGAAGTCAAGCATGGTTGTTAATGTTCCTTGCTTTAAATTTTCTAATGAATTCAAATACTTATCAGTAAGTAACCTTTACACATTGGAAATCCTCCCCACTAGCAATCTCTGCTTAAACAGCTGATGAGCTTTGCAGCCCGCAGACAGAAAAGGTTAAGCTTGCCTCTGACTCTGCTCCTCCCTTCACTATGTGACAGATTCATTTAACCTCCTCCGCTCATACACACAGCAGTCAACATGGGATTGCCTTAATTTTAACTAGCAGAAATAACATAAATGCAAACATCATCAATAGCAGTGTTCATTAGTAGATTTCAAAGCATTTATAAAGAACACAAGCATTAAATAGGAATTGCTTGTTTAAATTTCATTTGTAGAAATACACGTGGCAATGTGAATAAAGACTTTTTGCTTCTAATCTGAAAGTATTCAATAGCATTCTCAATCTATAAAGATAATAAAGGCAGCAAAGGTTTCTGGACATTTCAGACCTGTGACAGCTTTCTGGTAGATTATTAAAGGTACTTTTAGAAGCTGAAGAGTGATCAAACTACAAAGACAGAGTTACAAACATTCAGTTTCACTACATTAAATAATACTTGGTACAAAACCTAACCACAAACTACCCCATTTAAAAACATAGAAATATTGCTCTTTTTTGGCTATACTTTATGCTAAATGCTTCACAAAAGCAAAATGTTAAAGCTCCCAAATGAAATTTCATGTACAGCCAAATAAGCATGACAGATAAAGAAAGTTCTAACAAACAAAAGTGTTGTCTACTGGCCACAGACAATTCTGGCTTGTTTCTCTTCATAGTTTCAATTTGAACCGTTTAAACGCAGTGCATTTTTCACAACAGTCCTTACTGGATCCGCAGAGATGGGGCTCCAAGCCTCTGCTTCCTCCGTTTCATCATGGTGCTGCTACACTATGTTTCTTCCCAGCGTAAGAGGCTTAGAGCCGGGAAGGAGAGCCCGCTGTTATCACTCCACCACAGGGCACAGAACAATCAGTGCAATCCCAAGCTCTTCGTGTACCCACAGTGACACAGAGGCCTCGGGAGTTCAGTAATGGTCCAGATTAATCACACGGCTCATGTCAAAAACCTAATTATTTAAAAAAATAAAATAAAAAATCTTCTATGAGTCTATTCATAGCATCCAGAGGAAGGAAATGAAGCCCACCGTATGAAACAAAGGCGCAGAAAAGTCCAGGGCCGAAGCAGCCACCTGACCTGTCACGCAGCCAGCAACACAGTCCTGCCGCACCGGCTGAGCCCGCCGCGAATCAGCCACAAACCTCTCCCGGGCTCCAAGAGCACGAACAGCCGCTCTCACCAAACCAAAAGGAAAGCGGAAAGCCAAAGGGAGCGATGGTGCACTTGAAAGGATTCTGGCAGAAATCTCACATAGCAGCTTGAAAACTCACACTGCGATAGGAACAGTCGCTGCTCCCGCCCCAAGCCCTTGCAGAGTCATCGGCGGTGCAAAGAGCAGCTGTTCGCCACCGGCGGGGCAACACGCGAGCCATCCCTTTTTCAGAAATCAATCCCCTTAAGAACACACACAACTTTAATCTTAAAACATCCTCCTGTAGCTCCCGGGCTGTGTTTCAGCTACAAACTTCATGGATTCTAGCACTGAAAATAGCAACAGCAATCGCAGCAACAGCAGTCGCGGCAGCCTGGGGAGCCAAACGCTGAAAGGGGAGTGAGGGGAACACCTTCACTAGGAGACAACGGTCCCTCGTACGCTGCATTTGTGTTTGCAAACAGCAATTTCAATCAGCTCAAATTCAATCTCACGCTGTTAGCAAAACTGTCCCAAAATAACATCTGCCATTTTTCAGATGTGTATTTGTAAGAAGGCAGTTTTCCCAAAAAAAGAAACCCAAGCCCTAATAGGTACCTTTAAAAAAGAACACTTAAAAGTAACTTAAAAGTGTTAAAAGACTATGTAGGCAGGCAGACTGCTATTCACAAGTACTTATCAACCAAGTCAAATTCCAGATTACAACTCCTATCTTCAGTTGTCCCGTGATTCAAATCACAGCAGAAGAGCCCCACACTGTGAGATCACAACCTCATAAGAGCTACGTCCCATCAGAACAAACTGTCAAGTCTCTAAAGTGAGGTCCACGGTGGCTGTTTCTTGAAGAAGCAGAGCCCCTACCCGCTCAACGCTGTGCCCTCAAGAGTAAAAAAGCACAGCAAGCAACAGAAGGCACAGACTTGGTATGTTATGTACAATTTCATTATACGTATTAAATGAGGACCTGGATTAAGCAGTGGAAACTTGATAATAAAAACCAGACAAAAGACTTTTCTCACTTTTAAATCCTTGATGGAAATGTCCATAAACTCTTTGTCTCCGAGATTACAGTATATACAGAACACCGAAATCCCCCTTCTTCACCACATCACTTCTTTTATGGAAAAAATACTTTTGCATTATTTTTAAAGCCTAATATACAAACAGCAACACTCCTGTGGAGCCCTGCAGGAAGAATCCAGCACGTTCCACCTCCAGAGCCAGCCCCACGTATCAGCTTAAGAGGACCAGGTTATTTTTGATCTACTACTTGTGAGCAGCTTCTGCGCAGCTCAGGAGAAGGACAGAGTGGTTAGAAAATACCACCTCTTTCTCTCCCCATCTATAAAAAGCATCACAAGCAGAAGCACTGAATGGAGTTGTTATTTCTTACTCTATTTCCAGATCCTATGCCAAACAATACCAAAGTAGCAAAACTCCCTGCTCCTTTTCAGAACCATTTTTTCCTCTATTTCCAATACTTCGGCTTCTCTACGACATTTGCGGCGCAACACTTGCTCCTGGCAGGGAAACGGCATCGATCGATCCCCAGCAGAAACACTGACCTGCCAAGGCAGACAGAAATGGAATGATAAACTCCATTTCTCTGCAGATACAGAGGAAATTCCCACAGCACCTGAGAATAATGGCAAGATAAAGACATAAACCAGCACTAAAGGCCAGAAGTTTTTTTCCTGCCATCAGACTTCTTGTTTCCAAGGTCTAAGCATTACAAAGAATACAAGTAGAAACTGATACAAACTGGTATTCAGCATATCCTCCCAAAGAAACTCCTTGGTGTGTTTGTGTGTTATTTTACTGTCAGGAAACTGGGGACAAGCTTAACAAATTATGCTAAAGACTTTTTAATGAAACCCCCCATGAAATGCGTGGGGCTGTGGCAACAAAGAACCTTTGGAGGTTTTTAAGTAGAAGGGGAGGGCAGAGGAGGAGGGAGAGAAAGAGAGAAAACAAGCCCCACGGTGGACATAAATTGCCTTAAAAAGAGATTAGAAGGAAGAAAGACCACCATAAAAACCTTGTACTTGTCTTTAGCAAGCACTGTCATGTTGCCTACCACATTTCATAAGCATAAAAACTTGAGGTAAACACTATTTTTTATCAGCACCTATCACCATCAAAACAGCAGCCTGTAACATTTGATTTATTTAAATGTGTATTTTTACTGGATGTATTCCAGATCATAATTATTTTTCACGTCACTTTTACCTCCACGTTCTTTTCCTGTTCATACATAGACTTTCAAAGTATATTTGATACAGATGGTTGATAGCAGGAAAGAACTAACAAAAACAACTTGCATCTGAAATTAAAAACTGGTTTAGCAAATCTAGTTTGCTGAGAAAACGACTCTTTTCAAATTTAGATAGAATGTGGGAAAGCAATATTTTCTTCATAGAAAATTTTACATTTAGATGGTACAAAAATTACAGCAACCCATCCTAGTAACCCTGCCTAAGAAACCATGAGGATTTCAAATACAAACCCACATTTGTTCGCTCGTTGGGTAGATGAGGTACTTAGGGATATGGTTTAGGGGGTAGGCAGGAACGGTTGGACGTGATGATCTCAGAGGGCTTTTCCAACCGAGCGATTCTGTGATTCTGTGATTTTTCATAAAAAATCCAAACAGGTCAATAAAGTGAATGTTATAAACAACTGAGTTTGTTAAAAAAAGGGCACTGAACAAGAAATCAAGTGGCTCAAATGCAACCCCAACTCAATCTAGTGACTGTTGATTAGCCGAGGAAGCCATCAGAAGATGGGTGAGCTCCAGGATGGTGTTTGAGCACCCTGTGGCCACAGTGAAACTCTGCATTTCACAGCCTGGTTTTTCGGATGCCGAGTCGCTGTCACACACAGGAGCACACCCACACCTCAGCACCAGCCTCGCCTCACTGCGCAGTCCCCACCTTCATCCTTTCAAGTCCGACACGTCTCTGTGCGCGTCAGGCGCAGGGGCACATCAAAACCATTTGAAAGCTGCTTTTTGTATTGTTGGCTTCAATCTTTGTACACCAAAAGAACAGAACAGGGTAATGGCTGAAAATAATTAAACCACTTCCACTAATAGGATGAAGATCAAAGTTTGGGTCTATCACTTCACATTCGCTATTTGAAATTACAGAAAATATTCATGAATAGTAATTATTTTTTGTGAACGAAGCATGAGAAAAACATAACCAATATATTTAAATGCATGATTTATTAAAGGAAACTTTGAACTCTGATTAGTGAACCACACCAGGGACAGAATATAGCTGTTTGTTCCTCTCCTCATACTTCTATTATTCAACCTCTTTGCAATCTACAAATCAGTTGAGTACAATTTCCTTTAGTGTATTAAGCATAACCCCCCTACAGAAACACACACACACTTCGAGCACATTAACAACAAAGCGGTATCTAAATTATCAGGCATTCCTCTTAATGTCACCCTGCATACAATCCCCCATCTGTTTTACATGCCTGCTCACTCTGCACTGATTACCTGAAGATCAGACTGCAAGATCTCCAAGGGCAAAGCCGTAGTTTACAGTGTGACTGCGATCCCTTCTGCTGATATGGAAGCGGAGCTGCTAATCAACAGACTTCATCAGCTCCATTCCTTCTGTTCAGCTTCCTCCCAAGACCTTCTGTAGGTGACAAAACTCCTCGTGCTCTCTTGCCAAAAATAAGGAGGCATTTAACTCCACTCTTTTCCTTACTACAAACACAGCAACTGTTGCTGTCTGTGCCTACAATTGGTTCGTGCACAATGAACTCATACTGACCCAAGCAAATATGAAGCAATAGAAGTCAGATACAGAAAAATTTGGAATTGTCAGGAAGAGCTCGCCCTTCTCCATTTGGCAATGACAAACACACCAGCTAAACCACAGTCTAAAACCTTTCTAACCCAACAATCAACCAAGGCAACCACCTCGCAAGCAGCAATAATTAAGTCTTCCTTCTGCTTCTGGCTGACTGGAAAATGATGACTTCTTCCCCAGATACGATCTTTCTACAGTAGGAAATGCACCTCAGCCTCCAGACTGAGAAACAGAAAAATGCTGAGGGGCTGTACATTTCTCTGTAATACAACTGCTACTGAACTGCTACAAAGGCTGGAGTGTGTACGGAAAATAGATGCACCTCTCGAGAGCCTCTGGCTGCAAGCCAGGCACTTCATCCTCCTGTCGATGCCTGCTGCTGCTGTCGGTGAACAACAGTCACTGAACGGCAGCCAATGCATCAGGACCTAGCGACATCCCTGACTACCCCTACTCGTTAGCCACAGCACAACAGCAGCTTTTCAGAATAATTTTTATTTTCAGAGTTTATTTTTGCTTATGAGGTTCGTTGTTAAGTTGATTCAAGCAGGGGGAAAACCTCCAGAACTGAGAGCAGCCTATGCTCTGTATTTAAGTACACATTGTTAGGCCACCCTTTCTGACAAAATGGTTAACCAAATTTATACATATTATATGTGTATTTAAAATAAAAAAAATATACACACACACACACACATATAATAATTATTCTCTTTCTTGATATAAAAGTCTCTGATTCCTGATTCAAAGACTAAGGGTGGATTTTTTACAAACCAATGAGGACCCTGATGCTGGGATATGCCAATCGTGTGCATCAGCTCCACAAGACCCTGGTCAGTGAGCCTGCACGCTTAACAGTACAGCATTAACACAAATACACACAAGCCACAGTGCACTCCTGACTTCTTAAACAGTTAAACTTTTCAAACAACAAGAAATCATTTGGTAGAATTGACTGCAGAATCTGTAATTTCAGAAACTGCAATCAAATAATCGCCCAGATATCACAGGCAACTAACCAAAGACAAGTCAATTCCTCACAGATTGAATTTCAGTCTCTCTAGTAGCTGCAACCTTGTGCTTAAAATTTATGGCCTGGATCTTTTTGATACGGGCTGCTAAATTTCTTCACATAATGAAGGCTTAAAAACTAGCAAACCAAAGTGAGGTGATGAAAACTGAAGGTGTTAAGTCAATATAGAAATAAAACATTCAGTCATTCGGTTTAGTTACTACTAAAGAAAACACTACACATCTGAACCACTTCCTTTTGTATCTCAGATAGTGCAGATGTAAATACATGAGTAGTTTTATGTCATACCCACCTCCACGTTTGACCAAGGGAAGGGAATATCCCTGGCATCCTCAATTTCAATTCCAAAAGTTTTGCACAAAAATGTCTAAGTCACATCAAACAAAAAAACCTACTGGTAACTCACCACTCCACCATTCGTTCAAAGAACCTTCACAATCTTCAAATCATGAACACCACCTTTCTGAAAAACCTATCAAATGCAGTTAAGCTGCCTTTAAGGCACGCTGCTTTAAAAAAAGAAAAATCAGTCAGTGCTTCATGTTCTTTAAATAAGTCCCTGGCTGGTTTACCACTGTCATATGAACAAAACAAAAAGGTCTGGTCATGCTCCATTTTTTAAAAAAGGCCTTTTGATCCCTTGTATTGTTCATCCCTAAATCACTGGCACTTTCCAAACATTGTATTATCCAAACACTGTTTCGTATACAAAGGGGAGAGCTTACATTAAGAGACTGAAAATAATTTCTCATTAGGGCCAGAAACCTGAGGAAGAGAGGTTATACATGCTTCTGTGAGCTTCATGGCTGTATGCAAGCTTTGGGAAACAAGTTCAAATCATAATGTAACAGCAGGCAGTACAAAAGCTTTTTTTTTTATATAATGCAATCAATAGTGCAATTTCTTCCACCATAAATCTTTAAGCATATCAGAAGCTAACTCCTCTCATAATATCACTGAAACAGTTAGCTTGCTGAAACTCTTTAAGCATCATCATGTTTTTTAAAACATTGCGATTTGTTCAAACCGCACTTTTAAAAGCCTACTTTTTCTGACATTCGCTACTTTGTCGAAATATCTCTACCACACGTGACTGCCCCACAGACACCTGACCTGCGTGGTTCAGGAGCTGCATACTTCCATTTCTGTCAAGACTGCTTGAAGAGCTGTGATCAAAGTTGTCCGTATCACATAAATAATCAGCGACTTCTGTAGAGCCACCGCAGAGATGTCAGCGCAAGCAACACTCAACACCTCAGCCACTGCCGTATCAGGATCAGCTCAAGCCGATAATTAGAAGGAAGCTTACACTACCATGACTTTTCCTACTACACTTAAGGACATGAACAGAGGTTTCAGTCTCAGGGAAATGCAAGCCAGCTGTTTCCAAGGGCATGACAGGTTCTTCAGAATGCTAACACAGAAAACAGAGTATGTGCCTATGTAAGTGATTTCCACGCTAGACAGCTATATATGTTCAAAACAAACCAAGTGACGAACAAAGAATAATTATACTTACAAGCTTCCTCTTCTGGGCAGACTGAGCTCCTTCTGGAAAACAAAAGAATGAAAACTTTGATTTAATTTTACTTGTTATTATACATTACTTATTTATCAATAAATGACTGGGGCAAAATTAATACAAACTAAAAAGCTGGCCATTTCTGAACGCACGCTCAGTGTGTAACTGCACAGCACGGCTGTGCTCAAGAGGTGAATCTGCACACATCCACAGCACAGCAGCCTGGGCTACAAATGCTACTCATTTTGTCTGAATAATCATTGCCTTTCCAGTCACAAAATCATCAGCACTCAAGAGAGTAAACGTAACTTTGAAACTGAACCAGAAACATAGGTAAGGCAGTAATTAATTCTGCCCTGCACACCTCATCAGCATCGTACTCGAGTCACTTCCAGCAGTGTGGCACACAGCATGCCCAGCACCTGCTGCACGCATACTCTCACTAAAAGCACATTTAACGCAACTGAGTGGCTCTTTTTTATGGTTGGTTTCTTTTGTTTCAAACGTGCACATTACTTCTGTTACTTATTACCACAAAAAAACCTCCAAGATCGAGGAAACGCAACTCCCACTTACGTCCAGCATTCTGCACCTGAACAGCAAACGAAAAGGAAGGCTGGGAATGTTCGGGTTTTTATTTAAGCATCCCATGAGCACTCCGCAGGCAAAACCCTTCACCGCAAATCCTCAGCGCCTCAGCACAGCGCAACCGGCGCAGCCGTCGGCGTTTAACGGCCA